>NC_136326.1:7310834-7416507 GCF_964198595.1 Lampetra fluviatilis | reverse complement strand
TCAGGAGCGACCTGGCTCGCGCAAATCATCGCTCAACGAAGTGGCTTATCGTCAAACGCTTGATGTTGATTCGAAATGGAGAAAAAAAAAACGGAGGACCCGGAGAAAAATCCGCACGACCACAGAGAGAGACAAGCAAACTTCACATATACAGAGCAGGCGTTCAAGGGTTGGGATCGAACCCACGACATCCTGTATACCATGCGAGGGTGGTTAACATTACACGAACCAGGGGTTGGGGAACCGCCTCCTAACGGAGGGCCCCAATCCAAGCGAGTTTCGGCTACTCAGCTGCACCTTGTAAACATTGTGGGGTTTACTCTCCAACACACCACGACGTGTGCTTTGTCTACGTGACAAACCTTTACCGACTGGCTGTGTCGCGCGGCGGCGGGTTTAACGGAACATTTATATTTACGGGATCTAACCGCACCCTCCCCCCCCCAAAAAATAAAAAAACCCCTTTATTATGGCCACACATCGAGTTATCGGTCGGTGACCTGCTGACTGGGCGCGGCAGAGCCAGTGGTGAGAGATTTCCACATTCACGTGACGGACGGAAGTCTATCCACATGACAACTGGTCTCTGGAAGGCCGTGTGGAAGCAGGCCGGACTTAAGCGGCAGCCGGCGAGGGAGTCGCACGCGCGCCGTCCGCAGCCAAACAGAGTTGAATTACCAACGCTGCCGACTACCCCGCAAAGCGGTGGCTATTTTATCGACCCCGGAAGGGGGACCATGGGCCCGAGTCGAACTCCAGACCTGGGTTTGAGAACTCGCGACCTCGCGACGGCGAGCCCTGCTGCTGAGCCGCCCTGGCCGGGGAGGGTCAAAGAGTGACCCTCGGCGGTTATCCGATAATAACGAGGCGAAGCCCCCCCTCTCCCACGGCGCCTGTGCCAGGCCAGGTGCGCTTTTGAGGCCACGTGAAGTGTCGAACGCCCGCTGACAGGAGGTCACGGGACAGACCCAGGTGCCGTGGGTTGAATGACTGAGATGACTGGCGGATGCACCAGCTGTGTCCCCCCCCCACCGCCCCTAGTGTGCCAACGCCACACACAACCCACGCACCTGTTGCCTAGGAGAGAGAGGGGGGAGAGGCGGAGAGGGACTACACCAACAGATGCCACCGCCGCCACCACCAAATCCCAAACTTCCGAGCGGGAGCATCTCGAGTCTCGGCAGCGGGAATGTTCCGCATTGCCGCATAATGAGCTGTTCGTATGGCCTCGCGACAGCTGTGGAGGCGGGGTGGGGGAGGTGCAGGTACGCCGGCTGTCGGGGCTAAGTGCCGGCCGGAGTCAAACGAGAGCAGGGGGGGAATGCCGCGAGCCGATTGGCGTTGGCCCAAAACCACCGTGCGATAACTATCGCAAAATAAGATGGCACAAATGATCTGCTGCTGCGTGTGCAGCGGTGAGAAAGTACAATTGGCGAAAGCAAGTCGACGCATTCCTCAAAGATCACGCCCCGGGCGTCCTCAGAAAGAAGAGTGTACAACAGGCGACGTATCGGGCAACGGCCCTTCTTCATGGTGCACGGATCGATGAAGGCAACACAATCTGCAGGGCCGTCCTGGCAGTTTGGAGGTCAGAGGTCGGAGGTCAAAGCTGGCACCGCTGAGATCCAGGCGTACCCACACTTCACCCGACCACGCGTACTTGCACTGCTGGGTGAGGATAGAGGCGGCAGGAAGGATTTAAGAAACTTTCCCCACTTACACCGCCGTGACAGCTCCCTTCACTGCTCAGTCACGGAGGTCAAAAAAACGGGACGTTTATTGCTCTGGACACAGTTCTGTACTTGCGGTGAACCGTTTTGTGTTCATGCGGCAAATGCATGAACATTACCGCGGCCCACATTCCCAACAGTGGAGAGATTCTTCCAGTGCCCCACACTCCCAATGCCACCAAGGCACGAGGGAGAGCCGGGGAATGGCGGTGAAGCGTTGCGAGCGATTGCACGGTGGGGGAGCGTTGCGAGGGATTGCACGGTGGGGGAGCGTTGCGAGGGATTGCACGGTGGGGGAGCGTTGCGAGGGATTGCACGGTGGGGGAGCATTGCGAGGGATTGCACGGTGGGGGAGCGTTGCGAGGGATTGCACGGTGGGGGAGCATTGCGAGCGATTGCACGATGGGGGAGCGTTGCGAGGGATTGCACGGTGGGGGAGCGTTGCGAGTGATTGCACGGTGGGGGAGCGTTGCGAGTGATTGCACGGTGGGGGAGCGTTGCGAGGGATTGCACGGTGGGGGAGCATTGCGAGGGATTGCACGGTGGGGGAGCGTTGCGAGTGATTGCACGGTGGGGGAGCGTTGCGAGTGATTGCACGGTGGGGGAGCGTTGCGAGTGATTGCACGGTGGGGGAGCATTGCGAGGGATTGCACGGTGGGGGAGCGTTGCGAGTGATTGCACGGTGGGGGAGCGTTGCGAGTGATTGCACGGTGGGGGAGCGTTGCGAGTGATTGCACGGTGGGGGAGCATTGCGAGTGATTGCACGGTGGGGGAGCGTTGCGAGGGATTGCACGGTGGGGGAGCATTGCGAGGGATTGCACGGTGGGGGAGCGTTGCGAGTGATTGCACGGTGGGGGAGCGTTGCGAGTGATTGCACGGTGGGGGAGCGTTGCGAGTGATTGCACGGTGGGGGAGCATTGCGAGTGATTGCACGGTGGGGGAGCGTTGCGAGCGATTGCACGGTGGGGGAGCATTGCGAGGGATTGCACGGTGGGGGAGCGTTGCGAGTGATTGCACGGTGGGGGAGCGTTGCGAGAGATTGCACGGTGGGGGAGCGTTGCGAGTGATTGCACGGTGGGGGAGCGTTGCGAGTGATTGCACGGTGGGGGAGCGTTGCGAGTGATTGCACCGTGGGGGAGCGTTGCGAGTGATTGCACGGTGGGGGAGCATTGCGAGGGATTGCACGGTGGGGGAGCATTGCGAGGGATTGCACCGTGGGGGAGCATTGCGAGGGATTGCACGGTGGGGGGAGCATTGCGAGGGATTGCACGGTGGGGGAGCGTTGCGAGTGATTGCACGGTGGGGGAGCATTGCGAGGGATTGCACCGTGGGGGAGCATTGCGAGTGATTGCACGGTGGGGGAGCATTGCGAGTGATTGCACGGTGGGGGAGCATTGCGAGGGATTGCACGGTGGGGGAGCATTGCGAGGGATTGCACGGTGGGGGAGCGTTGCGAGGGATTGCACGGTGGGGGAGCGTTGCGAGTGATTGCACGGTGGGGGAGCATTGCGAGGGATTGCACGGTGGGGGAGCGTTGCGAGTGATTGCACGGTGGGGGAGCGTTGCGAGTGATTGCACGGTGGGGGAGCGTTGCGAGTGATTGCACGGTGGGGGAGCGTTGCGAGTGATTGCACGGTGGGGGAGCATTGCGAGGGATTGCACGGTGGGGGAGCGTTGCGAGTGATTGCACGGTGGGGGAGCGTTGCGAGGGATTGCACGGTGGGGGAGCGTTGCGAGGGATTGCACGGTGGGGGAGCGTTGCGAGGGATTGCACGGTGGGGGAGCGTTGCGAGTGATTGCACGGTGGGGGAGCGTTGCGAGGGATTGCACGGTGGGGGAGCGTTGCGAGTGATTGCACGGTGGGGGAGCATTGCGAGTGATTGCACGGTGGGGGAGCGTTGCGAGTGATTGCACGGTGGGGGAGCGTTGCGAGTGATTGCACGGTGGGGGAGCGTTGCGAGTGATTGCACGGTGGGGGAGCGTTGCGAGTGATTGCACCGTGGGGGAGCGAGCGTTACTCACCGAGCAGCAGTGTGAGTCACTTCCCCGGTGCCGCGGTAACGCTCACGGCCTAGCCAATTCCCGTTGCCTGACTCAGCACCAACCCAACTCCTCGAAAACCCGATATAGAATCCCCTAGAGCCCAGAGGCTAACGACAACAACGCCTATCCTGAACACCTACCTTATATTGAACCATAATTTATTTTATTATTACACGTCAGTAGGAGCCCAGTACAGAGCACAAACCGTGACGTAATGGGGCCGAGGGGGGAGAACAGAAATTCCGCGGACAGAAATCCCGAACGCTGTGCTCCTGAGTTTAGAGGAGTGGCGGGGGGGTGGGGAGATTGGGCTCGAACCATTACTCACTAACCTAAACCAAACAATGGTTTTCTCGCCCCAATCCTTACTTGACGTTACTTCAAGCCGTGTCTATTCCACCGCGCGCATTCCAACCCAACCCTCCCCGGTCATCCCATTCCCCCATCCGGAATCCAACCCGTGCTCTCCCGACCGCGCGGCCAAACGAAAGCCGTCGCTCTCGGTAATTCCAAACCCCATCCCAAAACCTCAAGCCGCGCCCTAACCATTTACCCACAAGATGCCAACCCCCGCCCCCGCCCACCAATGCCATACTTTCATAAATAGAAATAGCAAAGCAGCATTTGCGATATCTCTACAAACACCTACGCAACGACGTCACCGTGCCGGCTAGGCAAATTCAGCAAACGGGTATTTGGCATCGTGCCTGCACGCGCACTCGCACATCTCGCTTGTGAGTCGGGCATCCGAGTGCGATTTTGTGACTACGGGCGTCCGGCGGAGTGAATCCGGGCCACGTGACCACGTCCGACGGGCACTGCCCATTTCGCTTGGACGGGTGGCGCAGTACGCAACGGCACGTCCAGTTGCATTGTTAACGGGGCCGCTGACGGCTCAAGCTGACGGCTAAAACCCACGCCAGGGGCGCCGCGGTGGTTATGAGATGTTAACTGCCTTGCCTGGTATACAGGAGGTCGTGGGTTCGATCCCGACCCTGACGCATGTTGTTATATTTGGAGTTGCATGGTGGTGAGGTGTTAACTGCCTTGCCTGGTATACAGGAGGTCGTGGGTTCGATCCCGACCCTGGCGCATGTTGTTATATTTGGAGTTTGCATGGTGGTGAGGTGTTAACTGCCACGCCTGGTATACAGGAGGTCGTGGGTTCGATCCCGACCCTGACGCATGTTGTTATATTTGGAGTTGCATGGTGGTGAGGTGTTAACTGCCTCGCCTGGTATACAGGTGGTCGTGGGTTCGACGCCGAACCCGACGATGCCTGTTGTTATATTTGGAGTTAATTCTAGATTTGAAGCTTTCGTGACTGCAATGATTCATATTCTCAGGTTTTTTCGGTAAAGTCACGTAGGTAAAACATTAAAAGTAATGAAAGTAAAATAAAACAAAACAAAAATAAAAATAAAATTCACGACGTGTTGCCTCCGAAACGTCGTGAATTTTATTTTTATTTTTGTTTTGTTTTATTTTACTTTCATTACTTTTAATGTTTTACCTACGTGACTTTACCGAAAAAACCTGAGAATATATTTGGAGTTTGCATGTTCTCCCCATGTTGTCCGGGTCCTCCGGTTTTTCCCCTCCATCCACACTGAGAATCAACGTGCGTTTTAGAGTGTTTGGCTGCAATACATTTCCACATGCCAACCCACTACGTTGAGCTATTATTTGTGGCCAGGTCGCTTCTGAGAAAGAGCCACATAGCTCAGTGGGCCTTACCTGGTAAAAGATAGTTTAGTTTTAGTTTAAACTGGGAAATGGATGGTCGAATGCAACATCTAAAATTCTGTGAGAGATGGAGTCCGGCTAACCGGAGGTGCGAACTATATAATGCGTGGCAGATGATTGCATAAAGTGCGCGAAATTCATGTCAGAAATCGTGGATCTGCCCCAGAGCAAGGAGGTATTATTAATCACAATACATTGCAGAGAACTATTTAAATTACTCACGACTTGCATCCTACTCCCTGGCAATGTATCTCGTTCACCATGCGTCCACACTGGGTGGGGAGCGGTAGTGTAGCGGTTAGCACGACGCTGCCCGACGAACCCGGCGACCCGAGTTAGATTCCCGCTCACGGCCAACACCGGTGACATTTATTTGAACTGGTCCTGGGCCTCCCCTAGATCGCTTCAGCCTCAAATGAGTACCCGGTGCAGTGTGTAAACATCGCCACTGGGGAGACAAAGGCGGTCGCGCGTGGTGTTGGCCACCCACCCCCTCATGTGCCGTGCCGGCCTTCATAGGTGCTACTCGCTAACAGCACTTGCCCCAACAGTCTGTTGCAGGCTATACCGGGGATATTTAATCTTTGTTGTTTGCCCGAACCGGAGGGTCAATTACTCGAAGTCCCAACAGTTTACTTGGAACGCTGGAGGCGGTAATGAAACGTATCACACCTCAATAACTAGAACATTCCGGAAAATCCCCCCCACCCTCTCCCCCTCACCGTGGCGCCAATGCGATGAGCCGTCCAATTCATTACTCACCTTATTTACGAGAAACTAGTGAATGACGTAGTCCATGGGTACGGTGGAAATGAGTGCACTCTTCTGTTGAACGTGAATCAGCCGCGTGCGACTGCTCTCAACAAAGTTGGCGACGTTTTACAATTGAAACTCACTACTTCTCAGTGACACACACCATCGATCAATTCTGTCATTTACTTAATGCCTTTCTGGCACTATAAACCTATAAAAATGGCAATTGTATATATGTATACAATATAAAGCAAGACTGCATAAACAGGTTGCTTAGGTATTTGACCAAGTGCAGGTAGTCCTCTACTTACGATGGAGATGCGTTACGACGACCCCATCGTAAGTCTAAAAAAATATCGTAAGGTGAAGATGGCCTCGCCTACCCAGGAGTCTTAAAGAATGGTGATAATTTAGCAAAACAGAGCAATTTACAGTACCGTACTGTATAAACTATATACTCTGATAGTGCGCTGTCTTTGAGTTGTACACCTTTTGGCGTCATCTGGTCCAACACCAATGGAGACTAGGCTCTAAGAAAAGCTGTCTCGGGTGTGAACCAATCAACTTCAAGGACAGTGCATATCATTATCATCATCGGAGTTGTTTCTTTTTGTTTGCATTTTGACTACTTGTGTTGTGGTTATTGCAAACATGATGCCTTGTATAAAGGTGTCAGTTTTTGTACCAGTTGAAAGGGTAAAACCCTATTACTATATACTGTATGTATTTATTACAATACTGTATTGCACAGTAAAATATAAAGTAAAAAAACAAGATAAATTCTTAGCCTACCTATATGAACTGCAATTTAATAGAAAGGCGAGAGATGCGTACATCCCGGCAGCGTCCCAACGTACAGCATCGTACCTCGTACGCTGCTGCGTTTGCCTGCTGCGCGAAATTTAAAATATTTTACAATTTTGTCGTATCGCTATCGCAAGATCGAAATATCGTAAGTCGGACCATCGTAACTTGGGGACTATCTGTACAACCCTTACACAAGTCAAAAGATAATTCGTTTTAGAAAATTGTGACTTATTCAACGGTTTTACTTAACTTGATTCCTCTGTTTGTCGTGGTCAAATCTTGCAATAAAAATTTCGTCCACTTCCCACTGTCCAATCAATTCCACATTTTTCACACGTGCTCAGATCCGGTGACAATGCATGCCTGTATCGAAATCGGCATCAATTAATACATTAATTTACATTTTGTATGGACGCCTTATCATTTATATATATTTGTTTAGGTCAAAAACGCCGCGGTCCCGAAACTGTCGAATCGGCTCGCACAAAACGCAGGCGCCGCGTGTCTCAGGCGCCATTGACGTACTTCTCAAAGACCGCGAGTTAAATGAAGCTATTAATAAAACCGTTGTTTAAAAAAAAACTTTTAAAACGAGTTTTTGATAGAGGAAGTCATTGGTTTGACACAAAGACAAATACCCCCCTTATAGCCTAAACAGACTTTTGGAACATGTGCTGTTAGCGAGCACCTATGAAGGCCGTCACGGCACATAAGGGGTTGGGGTTTGGCACGCACAAAGGGCTGAATATCTCTCTCGATATTTTTCAGGACGCTTGCTGGACTGGCTTGGAGTAGAGATTACCGGCGAAAGGCACTAACACTAGATTAGAGGTATGCCTATCCATAATGAGCACATCTTATTATTATACCCGATGTTATTAAAATCCAATGAACGGGTTCATGAAGATTGGGAGGACAACATAAGGCGAGATGGATGCGGATGGGTCCCAAAATAAGTCCCCGGAACAGAATCCCAAACGGCTTCCGGCTGATCACAAGCGCTGGCTACGTGAAGCAAGAACCCACCACCACCACCGCTGCTCCCACCCCAGCGTGGACGACGTAGCGAGTCAGTCCGAGCACGTTTCACACGGTGGAATCCCGCGAGCGAGGTGGATGAATAAAAACACTGGTCAACACACTTTTTTCTGGCATAAGGAAATTCCAACGGTTCTAAGGTAATTTTGGGGTGCTGATTCCAAATCTGGCATCAGTTTTTTGTCTATCGCATCAAGTTTTTGAGATATCAAATATTGCATTTTCAATAAAAACCGCAGAAGAAAAATATTAAATAAATGTGGATATCTACATAAAATGATATTATAAACACACTATCCTAAAAATACAGCACCATATTTTAACACTAAAGCAGTCACTGACTCGTAACAACTTGCAATTATAAGTGACAAAGTTAATTTCGGGTAAAATCAATGAAAATGGGGTATGCCCATAGCATAAAAATGAGATGTGATAGAGCAAATCTGAGATCAGATTTGAAATCAGCACCCTGAAATGAGTCTAAAACAGCTGCAAAAGTCCAGGCCAGAGAATTTTTTATTTTTTTGTTGACCAGTGTAATTGATGTCTGTATTACAGCCCTCATTGGCTGACATGTGCGAAAAGGACTTCGAACGAGCTCAACTTTATGGTTTATCCGCAGATAATGTGCAGAAACAGAGACCATACTTTGAGGCTTCACTCCCGAATGTGCCCCGAGATCTTTCTCGCCCCCCTTTTTCTAGAAGATTCTCACCTTTCTTCCAATCCCCTTTTCCCTTTCCCAACAGTAATCAACAATAAGTAATATTAAAAAAAAACTTTTCAAAAAACACGTTTTAATGAAATGTACCGTACTAGTAATGTAAGAACTCCACGACTCCAGGAAGTGGCCCTGAAGCTTGCCATAACGTACCGGTCCGTGGTGATTTAAGGCCAACGTCAGTTGAGCGTGGATAATTATACCCAAGCCGAAACATAACATGTAAAAAAGAATGTTTAAAAAAATATATTTTTAATTTCTAATGATAGAATATAGTATTGTCATCAGTATGACATAATTATACCAAGTTTGCAGTCGATACCACATTGGGAAGTGGGTACAAATTTAGTTACAAGATTTGAGGATACAATAGTTAATAAAAAGCGTGTAATAAGAGGTTTTTTGGTTCTGGGTTAGATTGTGTAAATAAATAAATGTGTCGCTAAACCCGCCACCACCCGACACAGCCAGTTAGTAAGGGTTGTCACGCAAACAGAACGTGGCCAATTCGTCACAAGTACAGCACACGGGTGTGTTGGAGAGCAAAGCCACAACATTTACAATCTGAGTACGACGTTTCGTCAGTAATTACACAACTAGCTTCATCAGGCGACAGTCACGTTTGTGAAGGAACCTTCCTGTTTCGTCCCAGAGAGGGGCAGATGTGATGCCAACACTTGTGAGCACTTTTTTTATTCTTGGTTTTTTTGGTAAAGTCGCGTAGAAGGGATATAATAAAATAAAATAATAAAAATAAAACATAATAAAATAATTCTATTATTTTAATATGTTATATTTTTATCATTTTGTATTCTTTTATTATTTCCCTTCTACGTGACTTTACCGAAAAAACAAGAAGATGAATCCCTGCAGTCACGAAAGCTTTAAATCGAAATTGTGAGCACTTTCTAATTATTTTAATATTCCCGCCTCTTCCCTTTGCACCAATCTATGATTTGAATGTTCCGATGCCTTCCAATCCGTTGGTGGCGTCACCGACCAAGTCGGTTGTCAGTGGCTCTGTTACTTATAAACTTGGCCTGCCTGTGAAGTCGTTACGACTTCTGGCAGGCTACCCCACACACACAAAGGGTTGGCCGCCGGCATTAACAGACTTACACACATGCAACGCCAACGTCAAAGAGCCATGTCGTGATCACGCCAACTATTTATTTATCGTGCCCACTCGCGCCAAGCCACGAGGCAGCTTCGTCGAGCGCCCGATCTGCTGCCTATCGCACGATCGCAATAGCGATTTCCCGTGTACGGGTAAAAACACACAGAGTACGTAAACGTAGTAGGAGGCTTTTGCGACCAATATTATCAATGAGGTTTTTTTTTGGTTAAATCGCGTAAATATCTGTCGTTAAACCCGCCACCACCTGACAAAGCCAATTAGCAAGGTTTGACACGCAAACAACAACGTGGCAATTCGTTATTAGTTCAGCACACACACGGGTGTGTTGGAGAGTAAACATTTACAATTCGAGTACGACGTTTCACCCGGTAATTATTTAAGACCAAAACATGAGGATTTCTCCACGACTCTGGCTGTCGCTTCACAAGGATGGTTTTTAATTAGCGGCGAAACCTTTTGACTTAAAGCTTTCGTGACTGCAGGGATTCGTATTCTTGGTTCTTTCGGTAAAATCACGTAGAAGAGAAACAATAAAATAATAAAAATATAAAAATATAAAACAATAAAATTCTCACGACGTTTCGATTGCAACACAAGCAATCATCATCAGGTGTGAAAACCACAGCAAGAAAATGTTCTTGCTGTGGTTTTCACACCTTGGTTTACTCTCCAACACACCGGTGTGCTGAACTCACATCGAATTGGCACACTCTGTTTACGTGACAAACCTTACTAATTGGCCGTGTCGGGTGGTGGCGGGTTTAACGACACAAATTTATAATTACGCGATCTAACCAAACCAAAAAAAACCAACCCTATTATGGATACGTACAGATATTTATCTTCCACGAATATCGCGGGTGAGAGCCTTTGTCTCGAGGCAGGGTGAGAGAGCCACCTGCCAAGAGAAACCATGCGGTCAATCCCTCCTCTGCTCAGAGTAGGGCCTGGGATAAACAGCCTATGCGGGAGCGTGGCGAAACACAAGTGTCGGATTTCACACAGAGAAAGAGAGAAGAGAACACACATCGGACGAACAAGAAAGGGTTTAAACATACGGGCTAACCGCCTTGAATTGTTGACACTTTGCCCAGTTGTCTACACCGACGAGTTTGGTTATCTCTCCGAGGTATGGTAATCTCTCCGAGGTCGGTAAAAATGAGACGCCGCTCTGTAGGCAAGTCGACAGTTGGTTAAGCTGTGGACAAACTCACCCCCTGCCATAGGAACGTGGAATACCCACCACTGGCTCAGGGCTGTAAATGGGAGGGATGAGCACCCAATGCTCATTTGAAGAGGAAGTCACCGATGGCGAGTCCACACGTGGACACTGACCGGCGTGGAGAGGTACGATCAAACAGCCACGGACAAATCCGCGTGACGTGGAGAAACCATCATCCAGGAGTGGATTGACAAAGGGCGGTACATAAGTACAAAGCTTGTCCGGCGGTACTGGTAAAACCCCCATTAATCAATCAACTACTTAACTGCATTTCCACCTGCATGACTGCATGCACTCGACACAACTGAAGCATAAAGGTGGACCCGCTTTGCCAATATTTAAGTGTGAATTTTTTTTAACAGGTTTTACCCTTTCTGCCAATAAAACATAAAGGGTGAAACCTATTATTATTACTTTTAGTTTTTTTCGGTAAAGTCACGTAGATAAAAAAAATGAAAACCACTAAATTAAATCACGACGTTTCGGAAGCAACACAAGCCCCCGTCCTCAGGTGGAACCGCCACAACAAAATTGCTGTAATTTAGTTGTTTTCATTTTTATTTATTTCATTTTTCATCACCGTGACTTTACCAAAAAAAACAAAAGTATGGATCCTTGCAGTCACGAAAACTTCAAATCTAGAACTATTATTATTACTTTGATACTGGAAAAAAGATCCCATTTCATAGCTGCTCACCCCTAGTTATAAATGCTCTGATAGTGCATTGTCCTTGTGCTGTTCGCATTTTGGCATCCTCTGGTCTGACACTGCTGAGACAAGGCCCTAAAGAAAGCTGCCGTCTCTTGTGCAGGCCAACCATTCTCAAAGACAATGCCCATATATTATCCGAGCATGTTTGTTTGCATGTTCACCACAAGTAAAGACAATGCCCATATATTATCCGAGCACGTTTGTTTGCATTTTCACCACAAGTACGTGGTTAATGCAGACTTTATTCCTTGCAAAAGGTTTTAATTTGGCGTTTGAACATCTTAACACCTCCTGTTTTATTACCAGAACGGTTAAAACCTATTCTTATTTGTTCGTACAACGGAAGCAGTGCACGTGTACGAATATTGAATGAGCAGGTTTACAATAGGCGCTATATCGAAAACCTATACACACACAACCTATACCAAAAGCATGCACATTATTAACCTTTTCTGTTTTAAAAAAGTACAGACGCTTTGTTTATCCACTGCTGGATAAAGCCCCAACCCCAAGCCGTGCAGATTATGGGGCTTGTGGTGACCATACTTCACCACACCACCGCCAGTGTGGGTTTGAAGGGTTGGCGGCCAGAAACGGGTCCGGGAATCGAAGGCGGTTCGTAGGGCAGTGCGCTAACCACTGCACCACCGCTCCTAGGTCGCAAAACATTAATTACACCCGATAAAATCCGATTACATTCCCATACACGCCGATCAATATCGATCGTCGTAATCAATTTACATTCTATCGGGAACGTCACTTAGACGGTTCATAGATGAATAATAAAATAGCCCCCCGCATTCGCTGATTCGTAAGAATATTGTCGCTGCGTTAACCACTGCATCACCGCTCCCCACGCTGCGTGCACCTTAATTAACGTGTTAATTGGACACAGCGAGTAAGCGAGTGTTATATGGGGGGGGGGGGGGGTAATGTGTTCACTATGATGTAGGTAGGGAGGGACATTTAAAGGTAAATGTGAAAGACTAAACCGATAGCCACGTGTCACACAGAAAAATATCCCCCGTATAGCACCGATGAAAGCCGGCACGGCACACGAGGTAGCCAACACCACGCCCGGCCGCCTTTGTCTCCACAGTGGCGATGTTTACTACACACCGCACCGGGTACTCATTTGAGGCCGAGTAGACCTAGGGGAGGAGGCCCAGGATCGGTTCAAATAATCGTCACTGGTGTTGGCCGTGATCTCGGGTAGCCGGCTTCGTAGTGCAGCGCGCTAACCGCTACACTACCGCCACGTGTCTCACACACACACAGACACGTGTCACAGACACGTGTCACACTCAAGACACGTGTCACACACACACACAGACATACGTGTCACACACACACGTGTCACACACACACAGACAGGCAGACACGTGTCACACACACACACGTGTCCCCCACACACACACACACGTGTCACACACACACACGTGTCACACACACACACACGTGTCACACACACACACACGTGTCACACACAGACACGTGTCACACACAGACACGTGTCACACACAGACACGTGTCACACACAGACACGTGTCACACACAGACACGTGTCACACACAGACACGTGTCACACACAGACACGTGTCACACACAGACACACACGTGTCACACACACACGTGTCACCCACACAGATACACGTGTCACACATACACACACACGTGTACACACACACACACACGTGTCCCCACACACAGACACGTGTCACACTCGCACACACAGACACGTGTCACACACACACAGACACGTGTCACACACACACAGACACGTGTCACACACACACAGACATGTGTCACACACACACACAGACGCGTGTCACACACACACAGACGCGTGTCACACACCCAGACACGTGTCACACACAGACACGTGTCACACACAGACACGTGTCACACACACAGACACATATCACACACACAGACACGTGCCACACACACAGATACACGTATCACACACACATAGACGCGCGTCCCACACACAGACACGTGTCACACACACAGACACGTGTCACACACACACAGACACGTGTCGCACACACTCCTCCAATACAGCACAGCGGCGCTTAGCTCGGCAATGCCCGCGTTTAAAACGCAGGCGTATTGCGCTTTCAACGCAGGCGTATTGCGCTTTCGAAAGTGTCAACAAAGTCACGCCAAAATGTGGTCACACGCAACATTAGCACAAGACGCGCCTTCGTGTTTGCATATTCTTTGGTTCGTTCGGTCTAGTCGCGTAGATGTATATTTTTATATCTACGTGAACATACCGAAAATAAAAACAAATAATATTAATTCCTGCAGTCACGAAAGTTTCAAGTCAACATTTAAATTCGTATTTGCGGTAAAATATCCGCTGAACGTGTCACACGGCGCGTACGGCGACCGCGATAACCACGGCCACGAAACGCAGCGCGGCCCCCGGGCGAGGCGCCTCGTAGCCGGGCGGGCGAACTCAGGCGAGCCCGAGGCTGGCCCTTCTCGATGAGGCCTACTCGGGGTGGGGGGGGGGCTACCGCCGAACTCGTCTCAAATCACAGAAACATTTCTCTGTTTATGGCGAGTCGCGTCGAGTCGTCCCTCGGTGGTGGAGCGAGGTTGTTGGTGGTGGTGGTGGTGAGGGGTGGTGAGGAGTGGTGAGGGGCGAGTGTTTGTGTGGCGGGTGAGAGGCGAGCGAGCGAGCGAGCGGTCCAACTCACCCTTGAGGCGCGAGACGTCTGCAACAAAAGGCGCCCCGGAACGCGCATTGAGGAGTGCACGCGGGTGGGGGTGGGGGGTGTGAGGGTGGTGAGGGTGGGGTGTGGTGGAGGTGGTGGTGGTGGTGGAGGGGGTGGTGGGGTGACGGTGGGTGGTGGGTGCGGGGGGTGTGAGGGTGGTGGGGGTGGGGTGGTGGTGGTGGAGGGGGGTGGTTGGGATGGGGTGATGGTGGGGGTGGTGGGGTGCGGGGGTTTGTGAGGGTGGGGTGGTGGTGGGGGTGGGGTGTGGTGGGGGTGGTGGGGTGGGGGGTGTGGGGTTGGGTGCGGGGTGGGGGTGGTGGGGTGTGGGGTGCGGGAGCTTGTGAGGGTGCTGGGGGTGCTGGGGGTGAGGTGGGGGTTGTCGGGGTTGTGAGGGGTGGTGGGGGGTGGTTGGGGTGGGTGCCCGGGGTAGGGGGGTGGGGGGCGGGGGTGGTTGCCCCCGCCCCCCACTCGGGCGACTGGATGCGAGCCACAACGGGGCACTGCCCGCAACCGCAGACAAAGACAAAGCTGCCCCAGGTGGAACCCGCGCCGACTGGGTGGGTGTGGGGCAAGTGCAGCCCGTTCGGGAGTTCAGCGAGCCGAGCAACCCCCCCCCCCCCACCTATAAAGGCCGGGCACGCAACACGGAGGTCAACAACAACAACAACCTCCATTCGCCAACCAAGTGGCGGTGACGTCGCCACGCCGCCTGTGCCAGGCTAAGTGCACCTTAAGGCCACGTGAAGTGCCGCACGCCCGCTGACATGCATTGACTCGCTGAGATGACCGACTGAGATGACTGAGATGACTGAGATGACCGACGGAGATGACTGAGATGACTGACTGAGATGACTGACTGAGATGACTGAGATGACCGACTGAGATGACCGACTGAGATGACTGAGATGACTGAGATGACCGACTGAGATGACTGACTGAGATGACTGAGATGGCTGACTGAGATGACTGAGATGACTGGCTGAGATGACTGAGATGACCGACTGAGATGACTGAGATGACCGACTGAGATGACTGAGATGACTGAGATGACCGACTGAGATGACTGACTGAGATGACTGAGATGGCTGACTGAGATGACTGACTGAGATGACTGGCTGAGATGACTGAGATGACCGACTGAGATGACTGAGATGACCGACTGAGATGACTGAGATGACTGAGATGACCGACTGAGATGACTGACTGAGATGACTGAGATGGCTGACTGAGATGACTGAGATGACTGACTGAGATGACTGGCTGAGATGACTGAGATGACCGACTGAGATGACTGAGATGACTGAGATGACCGACTGAGATGACTGACTGAGATGACTGAGATGACCGACTGAGATGACTGAGATGACCGACTGAGATGACTGAGATGACCGACTGAGATGACTGAGATGACCGACTGAGATGACTGAGATGACTGAGATGACCGACTGAGATGACTGACTGATATGACTGAGATGGCTGACTGAGATGACTGAGATGACTGACTGAGATGACCGACTGAGATGACCGACTGAGATGACTGAGATGACCGACTGAGATGACTGAGATGACCGACTGAGATGACTGAGATGACTGACTGAGATGACTGACTGACTGAGATAACTGAGATGACCGACTGAGATGACTGAGATGACCGACTGAGATGACTGAGATGACTGAGATGACTGGCCGATGCAACCACCCGTGCCCCCTACTGTGGATGACGAGACAGAGAGTGGCCAGCACCACGCCCGGCCGCCTTTGTCTCCCCAGTGGCGATGTTTACTACACACCGCACCGGGTACTCATTTGAGGCTGAGTCGACCTAGGGGAGGCCCAGGACCGGTTCAGATAAATCGTCACTGTGTGTTGGTGGCCGTGAGCGGGAATCGAACTCGGGTCGCCAGGTTCGTAGTGCAGCGTGGCGCTCCCACTGTGGATACCACCACCACCACGGCCGCCTTAGTCTCGCCCTGGTTCTGTTGTTACGAAACCACAACCATCGTTGAAAACCACCGATTATAAGCCCAATTTTAGGGCTGAGTCGACCCAGAAGAGACCACGCGACTGGTTCGAATAGTCAAATTTTCGTTGCTGATGTTGGCCGTGCAGTTTGCAATCCGCTAACCACTTCCGCCCTAACAGGCTGTTGTGGCAAGAGTTGTTAGCGAGCACCTATTAGGGTCAGCACGGCACACGATGGCAGGGTGGCGTGGCCACTAAACACACCCGGGCCGCCTTTGTCTCCCCAGTGCTGACGTCTTACTACACACCGCACCAGGTACTGATTTTTAAGGTCGAATCGACCTAGAGGAGGTCCAGGACCGGTTCAGATATTTGTCGCCGGTGTTGGCCGTGATCTGTCATTCGGGTCGCCGGGTTCTTCAGCGCAGTGCGTCAACCAGTGCGCCACCGCTCCCCCTAAACACGCCGTGACGACACTCGGAAACACAACTGTGTGTGGCCTGAAACCAATATATAATAGGCGACGTTTTGGGCAATGGGCCTTATTCAGCTCCGGCTGAAATGCATCCTTGATTTTACAGCGATAGGTGTGATTATAACAAAGGCATTTAAACAAAAATACATAGTGCTTAAACCATTAACGTTACATAATTTGTGCGACTAAATACACATTCTATTCAATTGCAGTATTCTCGATTGTTATTCACCTCTGTAAACCGGCCGCCTTTAGTTCGAATTCCCGATCACGACTCACATCAGTGGCGAGTGTTACCTGAACCGTGGGGAGGAGGTCTTCATCCAGCAGTCGACTGACCAAGAGAAAATATGTAAATTGATCATTATTGGCTAAATAGTTTTTACTTAAATCAAGGTCGTTGAATGAACTTAAGTTTATAAACAAAAGTGCAGTGGCGCTCATCTATCCAGTTTAACTGCCCCGAGCCAGTGTTGGGCATTCCACATTGCTGTGACGGGAGCCAGTCCAGCCATCTGACAACCAATGTGGATGTCACGTGAAGTGGCCTCACGTTCGCTCAGCGCTGGCACGTGGAGACACGGAGACACACGTGGAGATACGGAGACACACGTGGAGACACGCGTGGAGACACGGAGACACACGTGGAGACACGGAGACCCAAGCCGAAACATAACATAAAAAATAATGTTTTAAAATATGTTTTCTATTTTTTATGATAGAATATAGTATTGTCATCATTATGACATAAGTATACCCAGTTTGCAGTCGATACCACATTGGGAAGTGGGTAAAAATTGAGTTACAAGATTTGAGGATACAACAACAACGACGACAACAACAGACAGAGTGAGTTCAATGAAAGCGCGTAATAAAAACATAAATTGCCACGCGTGCACGCGTTTAGCGACGCGCCAACTCCTCTTCATCTTCGTCGCCGTCATCTCCGGAAACTCGTGGCCGTCAAGGATCACAGTCCTCCATCCACGTGGGTGGCTCACGGAGATCGGGTGCCGCGCGTTCCGAGTGGGCTGGGTGGCGCCGGGTTCGAGTTCATTTTATTTGTTGCACGGATGACGGTTCCCGTTCAGCCCGTTGTCGGGGCTGTGTCGCGCGGCAGATCCGGAGTGCGTGAGCCTAGCAGCAGCAGCAGCGGCAATGTGGTTCAGGAAGATCGATGCCAATGTTTGCTGCTGAGGAGTGTTTTGTGAGTGAGTTGGCAGGGGGAGTGTGAGCTGTGAATCCATGAGGCGGAGTGTTTTGTGAATGAGTTGGACGTGGGAGTGTGAGCTGAGAATCCATGATGCGGAGTGTTTTGTGAATTAGTCGGCCGGGGGAGTGTGAGCTGAGAATCCCTTCAGAGGAATGTTTCGTGAGTGAGTCGGCCGGGGGAGTGTGAGCTGAGAATCCCTGAGGCGGAGTGTTTTGTGAGTGAGTCGGCCGGGGGAGTGTGAGCTCACCATCCCTTCAGAGGAGTGTTTTGTGAGTGAGTCGGCCGGCGGAGTGTTTTGTAAGTGAGTCGGCCGGCGGAGTGTTTTGTGAGTGAGTCGGCCGTAGGAGTGTGAGCTCACCATCCCTTCGGAGGAGTGTTTCGTGAGTGAGTCGGCAGGGGGAGTGTGAGCTCAGCATCCCTTCAGAGGAGTGTTTCGTGAGTGAGTCGGCAGGGGGAGTGTGAGCTCAGCATCCCTTCAGAGGAGTGTTTCGTGAGTGAGTCGGCAGGGGGAGTGTGAGCTCACCATCCCTTCAGAGGAGTGTTTCGTGAGTGAGTTGACCGGGGGAGTGTGAGCTGAGAATCCCTTGAGAGGAGTGTTTTGTGAGTAAGTCGGCCGGGGGAGTGTGAGCTCACCATCCCTTCAGAGGAGTGTTTTGTGAGTGAGTCGGCCGGCGGAGTGTTTTGTAAGTGAGTCGGCCGGCAGAGTGTTTTGTGAGTGAGTCGGCCGTAGGAGTGTGAGCTCATCATCCCTTCGGAGGAGTGTTTCGTGAGTGAGTCGGCAGGGGGAGTGTGAGCTCACCATCCCTTCAGAGGAGTGTTTCGTGATTGAGTCGGCAGGGGGAGTGTGAGCTCAGCATCCCTTCAGAGGAGTGTTTTGTGAGTGAGTCGGCCGGGGGAGTGTTTCGTGATTGAGTCGGCAGGGGGAGTGTGAGCTCAGCATCCCTTCAGAGGAGTGTTTCGTGAGTGAGTCGGCCGGGGGAATGTTTCGTGAGTGAGTCGGCCGGGAAAGTGTGAGCTCAGCATCCCTTCAGAGGAGTGTTTTGTGAGTGAGTCGGCAGGGGGAGTGTGAGCTGAGACTCCGTGCGGTGGAGTGTTTCGTGAGTGAGTCGGCAGGAGGAGTGTGAGCTCAGCATCCCTTCAGAGGAGTGTTTTGTGAGTGAGTCGGCAGGGGGAGTGTGAGCTGTGAATCCATGAGGCGGAGTGTTTTGTGAATGAGTTGGACGTGGGAGTGTGAGCTGAGAATCCATGATGCGGAGTGTTTCGTGAGTGAGTCGGCCGGGGGAGTGTTTCGTGAGTGAATCAGCCGGGGGAGTGTGAGCTCAGCATCCCTTCAGAGGAGTGTTTCGTGAGTGAGTCGGCAGGGGGAGTGTGAGCTCAGCATCCCTTCAGAGGAGTGTTTCGTGAGTGAGTCGGCAGGGGGAGTGTGAGCTCAGCATCCCAAGCACTGCTGCTGTGTGAGTGCCCGGCCTGGACAAGTCTGATCTTGCCCGCGATTGTTCAAATCGCGAGCCCTCACAGCCGGCAGCGTCACGCTACCGCGATACGATATCGAATTCCACGATGTGGCGATTATCGTGATATCGGGTCGTTCGCCCATGAACGTTGTAATCAATAGGGGGGGGACTGCCCCCCCCGCCCCTCTCACCTTTGACCTTGAGACCCCGAATATCGGTGTTAAATTAATAGTTCTAAAGAAAAGCCTACCGATATTGTTTGAATGCGACAATCAGTTGATCGATACGTTCATTCATTCATTCATTGATGCGAGGGTTTGATCAACGTTTCGTGACCGCACCCCCCTCTGGGAAGTGTCGATACCCCCCCCCCCCACCACTTTTTATAGATTTCACATTTGATTAGTGTATCGGTTTTTGTGTGCTTGTTCTGTGGGTTAGACTCGCTTCCCCTCCCACCCCGCCATGCGAATGTGGAATTTCCACCACTGTCTCTGCACGGCTGTAAAAAAAAAACCAGGAGGTGAACACAAATGCACCTCCCATTAGCGCGGTTGGCTACGTACGGTGCAGAAGAAGTTCAATGTACAATGCAGATGGCATCGCACGCTGCTCATTCGCGCAGCGGATAGCAAACACACAACACGGAACAAATTCGTCAATGGCAACACAAGTTTGTCTTCCATAAGATGTTTTGTTGGGTTCGATCGCGTTGATATAAATGTGTCGTCTACCGCTTTGGCGGGAGTGAAGGCAGCAGTGGAAGTACCTGTCCTCGTCATAGACACGTAGAATTGCCGTCACTGGCTCCAGGCCTGCCGATGTGTGGCTGCTTGCAGCATGAACGTTCAATGTAAATAGAGCTGGGACGACCTGTAGTGAACGCTCTGTCCGCAAGAGGGCGCCGCGCCCCAGCTCCCCTCCCTCCATGCCCCCCACCACCACCAAGTTCATTCCACTGCTGGATGAGAGCTTCCCCACGCTCCGTCGACCATACTTCACCACGCTGGTCAGGGATGCGGCTGCTGGAGAGGGTGTGGCGAGCCCACGTCGATTTCAAGGGCGTCGTGGTGACTGGGAGATGTTTACTACCTCGCCTGGTATGCAGGAGGTCGTGGGTTCGATCCCAACGCTGACATCTGCTGTATATTTGGAGTCTGCGTGTCTCTCTCTCTGTCATCATCACGGTGGCTAGGAGATGTTGACTACCTCGCCTGGTATGCAGGAGGTCGTGGGTTCGATCCCGACTCCGACGCCTGCTGCTGTGTATTTGGCGTTTGCATGGTGGCTAGGAGATGTTGACTACCTCGCCTGGTATGCAGGAGGTCGTGGGTTCGATCCCGACTCCGACGCCTGCTGCTGTGTATTTGGCGTTTGCATGGTGGCTAGGAGATGTTAACTACCTCGCCTGGTATGCAGGAGGTCGTGGGTTCGATCCCGACTCTGACGCCTGCTGCTGTATATTTGGCGTTTGCATGGTGGCTAGGAGATGTTGACTACCTCGCCTGGTATGCAGGAGGTCGTGGGTTCGATCTCGACACTGACGCCTGCTGTATATTTGGAGTTTGCACGGTAGCGAGATGTTAACTACCTCGCCTGGTATGCAGGAGGTCGTGGGTTCGATCCCAACGCTGACATCTGCTGTATATTTGGAGTCTGCGTGTCTCTCTCTCTGTCATCATTACGGTGGCTAGGAGATGTTAACTACCTCGCCTGGTATGCAGGAAGTCGTGGGTGCGATCCCGACTCCGACGCCTGCTGCTGTATATTTGGTGTTTGCATGTCTCTCTTTAAAATATTTGGCTGCTGTGAATTCCCACGCGGTGATGATGAGTCTCGACTTGGTTGAGCTCTCACTTGCGGCCAGGTCGCTTCTGAAAAAGAGCCACGGAGCTCAGTGGGGCCTTAGGGGCCGTCCATAAATGACGTCACGCGATTTTGGACGATTTTTGACCCCCCCCCCATCGTCACAAAAAGTCAGACCCCCCCCCCTCAAATATGACGTCACAAAACTCTGCCCCCCCCCCCAAACAAAATAAAAAATGCTTCAAATCGCTTTAAACTATTGTCATTGTAGCGCGTATTTAATGTGGCGCTGCACTCTGATGTTGTAGGAGAAAACATTTATTAAAAGTCTATTTAATTAAGTGGAACGTGTTGTCTATATTTATTTAAAGTTGCGCATTTTGATGTGACGTCACGTTTCTCAAACCCCTCCCACCCCTCGTCACACATCGTCACAAATGTCTGCCCCCCCCTAGGTGCGTGACGTCATTTATGGACGGCCTTACCCGGTACAAAAAAAACCCAGAACAGCAGAGTAGAGCTTGGTTGTAAATTTTCGCTCACGGCCGACCATCAGTGAACCCAGTCATGGACCTCTCCTAGGTCGACTGGGCCTGAAACGAGTACCTTGTGCGATGTGTAAACATCGGCCCGGGCGTGGTGTTGGCCGCCCACCCAGCCCACCCAGCCCACCCAGCCCGGGTCGTGCACCTTCCCTTACTGGACATCTGAGAGAAAAAGAACCGAGCTTCCATAGCTCACCGGATTCCTCCGCTATAAAGATTCCGATTCTTATTAATAGGTGCTCGCAAACAGCACCTCGCGCCAACAGTCTACGTCGGCGACGCGGGAGGGGGTGGCGGGGAGACTCGGCGTCTTCTGTTTTGGGGAGCGGTGGTGCAGCGGTTAGCGCTACGCTGCGTTCCGCAACCCGGCGACCCGGGTTCGATTCCCGTTCACGGCCAACACCGGTGACGATTATCTGAACCGGTCCTGGGCCTCCCCTGGGTCGACTCAGCCTCAAATGAGTACCTGGTGCGGTGTGTAAAAAATCATCGCCACTGGGGAGACAAAGGCGGTCGGGCGCGGTGTTGGCCACCCACCCCCCTCGTGTAGCCGCAGTTCCGGTCTTCATAGGTGCTACTCGCTAGCAGCACTTGCCCCAAGTCTGTTGCAGGCTACACGGTTGGGTCTCTGTCTTTGTCTTTGTATTGGAACAATGCTGCTGCTGCTATTTGGACCAAATTGCTGCTCCACTCCAAAACGCACCCGCCGTGGCAGCGGGGGCGGCAAGGGGCAGCTAGGTCGGGGATGCCGCAGCTGTTTCCAATTCCAGAAGAAGACAACACAAAAGAGAAACCTCTCTCCGGGTTGCGTTCTGCAGAGAAGCAACGCTGCCGTGATCTATCCGCAGCTGGGCGAAAGGCCTCCTCGTTCACGTGATCAAGTTCATTTATTTATATTCTTTACTTGATTACAGCTATCGTGCTGTGACGGTTCCACCTGAAGACGGAAGCTTGTGTTGCCTCCGAAACGTCGTGATTTTTATTTCATTTTACTTTTATTAATTTAGATTTTTTACCTACGTGACTTTACCGAAAAAACCTAAGAATATGAATCCTTGCAGTCACGAAAGCTTCAAATCTAGAATTCATGTATTTATTCAAGTTCATTTATTAGGTATAGCCCTGTGAGCCATTCGGCTCTTGAATCGGGTGCAACCGCAACTAACATGATGCAGCAATAATTCGCCCGAACACGCAGTCGGCGTTTCGCGAGCAATATTAGATCCCTGGGAGGTTTTGTCTGGGTTGGAGCGTTAAATGTGCGTCGCTAAACGCGCCACCACCCGGACACGGCCGACCAGGGGAGACAAAGGCGGCCGGGCGTGGTGCTGGCCACCCACCCCCCCTCGTGTAGCCGCAGTTCCGTTCTTCATAGGTGCTACTCGCTAGCAGCACTTGCCCCAAGTCTGTTGCAGGCTACACGGGTGGGTCTCTGTCTTTGTCTTTGTATTGGAACAATGCTGCTGCTATTTGGACCTACTGCTGTTCCACTCCAAAACGAACTCGCTGTGGCAGCAACAAAAACCGTGGCAATTCGTTGCTAGCAAGGCACACCCGGCGAGGTGGAGAGTAAACACACAACAACATTTAGAATCTCGATTTGAAGCTTTCGTGACTGCAGGAATCCATACTCTTTGGTTCTTTCGGTAAAGTCACGTAGGTAGAAATAAAATAACACGAATACAACTCCTTTGCCCGATGACGACCGCTTGTGTTGCGCGATCGAAACGTCGTGATTTGTTTGATTTTATTTCTAACTACGTGACTTTACCGAAAGAACCAAAGAGTGAACATCTACAATCTCGAGTCCCGTGACGATGCACCGGTAATGATTTAAGATCGCCTGATGATGCTGCTGGTTGTTGTTGTTGTTAGCGGCGAAACGTCACGGTACTAGAATTGTAAATGCTGTAGCGAGGTTTACTCTCCGACACACAACCGGTTAGCGCTGACCTAGAAACGAATTGGCACGTTTTGTTGACGTGGCAAACCTCACCAAATCGGCTGCTGGGTTGCGGCAGGTTTGACGACACATTTATATTCGCGTGGTCTAACCCAACAACAACCTCTGTTTTGTGGATAACAGATCCACCGTGCTTCGTCGCCACGAAATATTAAAAAAATATCTTCTTCCCTAAAATGTTAATCCGCCGTCACTGACTGAACACAAAACGGAGCTCCGTTGACGGTGCTGAGAGGCCATCAAACAAAGATCCGTTCGAAAAAGAAAAATTCGGGTGGGGAACGTCCGGCCCACGGGCCGTATGAGGCACGCGAAATCATTTGGTGTGGGCCCTGCCAAAGCAACCGCAGGCGGGACTCGAAATTCAATAAATCTAGGAGCAAACCTGGAAAAGCAGTTGCGAGTAGCAGCAACATCATCAACACCAGCTAACATCGCACGCAAAGAGAAGCAGTTCCAGCCATCGCATTAGGGGTGAGTTAATGAAATGTTTGACCAAATATAACGGGCTAATTTTGAAGTTGATAATTTTGTACGGCCCGCGAATGATGTTATCAATATCCAAATGGCCCTTGGCAGAACAAAGTTTCCCCGCCCCTGGCCTGGACGGTCCCTGTAGAGGACAGCCAAGTTTCGGGGGGGGGGGGGGGGGTCCTTCTTTCACTCGTCAGGGTGGCCGGGTGACCGCACCGACGTTGCAAAACTCCCTTCGCCTGCAACGTGGGGGGGGGGGGGGGGGTCTGGTCGAGGAGGCGCCGTGGTTCGGCTCGCCAGGAGAAGGTGAGAGAGTGAGAGCGAGAGAGAGTGAGAGCGAGAGAGAGTGAGCGAGAGAGAGTGAGCGACAGAGAGTGAGCGAGAGAGTGTGAGCGAGAGAGTGTGAGTGAGGGAGAGCGAGAGAAAGTGAGCGAGAGAGAGTGAGCGAGAGAGTGTGAGCGAGAGAGTGTGAGCGAGAGAGTGTGAGTGAGGGAGAGCGAGAGAAAGTGAGCGAGAGAGTGTGAGCGAGAGAGAGTGAGCGAGAGAGAGTGAGCGAGAGAGAGTGAGCGAGAGAGAGTGAGCGAGAGGGGGGTTACATAGAGCCCAGTAAAAAAAAATTACGAAATGATGAACGAAACAAAGTGCCGAATACACCGAGCATCTTCTTGTTTCCACTGATCGTAAAAAAAAGAGCGAGAGTGAGCGAGAGGTGGGGGTTTACATAAAGCAAAGTTATTATTAATTTTTTTTTTACAAAATGATGAACGAAGAAAAGTGCCGAATACACCGAGCATCTTCTTGTTTCCACTGATCGTAAATAAAAAAGAGAAGGCGACACGCAGCAAAATGCGGACTCGCCTCCGCCCCCTTACAGTTCCCTTGGCCCACGAGAATGCAGATCGGCAAAGTGCCGGCTCGCACCACCCGTCCTTCCTGTATGGGATAGCGTGTTGCCCCCTCGCTCGGCCGGTGGTGGGAGTTTTCCCTGGGTCCTCCATTCTCTCCATCGAGATGAAAACATCGCCCCGGGTGCTCATTTGAGGCCCAGTCGACCCGATTCTCCGCTGGTGCTGGCCGCGAGCGGGAATCGAACTTGGAGTCGGTGGGGCTCGTCACGAAGCACACTAAACCCGCTGCACTACCGCTCCCACACATTCACCACACTAAACCCGCTGCACTACCGCTCCCACACACTCACCGCTCCCACACACTAAACCCGCTGCACTACCGCTCACACACACTCACCACACTAAACCCGCTGCACTACCGCTCCCACACACTCACCACACTAAACCCGCTGCACTACCGCTCCCACACACTCACCACACTAAACCCGCTGCACTACCGCTCCCACACACTCACCACACTAAACCTGCTGCACTACCGCTCCCACACACTCACCGCTCCCACACACTCACCACACTAAACCCGCTGCACTACCGCTCCCACACACTCACCACACTAAACCTGCTGCACTACCGCTCCCACACACTCACCGCTCCCACACACTCACCACACTAAACCCGCTGCACTACCGCTCACACACACTCATCACACTAAACCCGCTGCACTACCGCTCACACACACTCATCACACTAAACCCGCTGCACTACCGCTCACCACACTAAACCCGCTGCACTACCGCTCCCACACACTCACCACACTAAACCCGCTGCACTACCGCTCCCACACACTAACCGCACTAAACCCGCTGCACTACCGCTCCCACACACTCACCGCTCCCACACACTCACCACACTAAACCCGCTGCACTACCGCTCCCACACACTCACCACACTAAACCCGCTGCACTACCGCTGCCACACACTCACCACACTAAACCCGCTGCACTACCGCTCCCACACACTCACCACACTAAACCCGCTGCACTACCGCTCCCACACACTCACCACACTAAACCCGCTGCACTACCGCTCCCACACACTCACCACACTAAACCCGCTGCACTACCGCTCCCACACACTCACCACACTAAACCCGCTGCACTACCGCTCCCACACACTAACCGCACTAAACCCGCTGCACTACCGCTCATACACACTCATCACACTAAACCCGCTGCACTACCGCTCACACACACTCACCACACTAAACCCGCTGCACTACCGCTCCCACTCACTCACCGCTCGCACACACTCACCACACACACACGCCACTTATTATACACATCCGGTGGAAACTGCTGGCGGAAATAGCCGCAATCAGCTGCTTCGTGACCTTTACGAGACGTGGGTCGTCGGGGTGGAGCCGGCGGCAAGAGCCACAGGTCACGTGGTTGCGCGCCGCTCAGCTGATCCACGGCGCCATTGAGGCTCGTCGACCTGCCGACAGCCCTGCAGAGCGCAGCGGCCGCCATTCCACATTGCTATGGTGGGGGCGAGATGATCCAAAGGAGGGCAACATCTTGTTTGACTTCCCCACGAACGTGGAGCTATTTTATCGACCCGAGAGGGGAGGTGGGGGGGGAATGATGGGCTGAGTCAATGCCACCAACCAGGATTTCGAACTCGCGACCTTCCGATCGCGAACCGCTCGCTCCGAGCCAGTGGCGGAAATTCCACCTTCCTATGCTGGGGGCGAGATTATCCATAGGGGGACAACCACCGTTGACTTACCGACGAAGTGGTGCCCATTTTATCGACCTGAGAGGGCGGGGGGGGGGATGATGAGCCGAGTCAATGCACCAGCCAGGATATTGAACTCGCGACCCTCTCTCTCCGCGAACATCAACGTGGCAGCGCCGTTGTTCGAATCGACCCGCGCGGTCCCCCCCCAGCTCACGACGACTCGACGAGTTTCCACGTCGCCTTTATTGCCAACGGATGCCGCGAGCCGGCGGCAGACCGACAAGACCACACCACGGACCCCTGCGACGCGACCGCTTGCCCACACAGCGGCGGCGGCGGTGGGCGCTGGTTCACATCAATATATTATCGTCATTATTGTTATTATACCGTACCGTAATAGACATCTCATCTCGGCCATCATCGCCACACTCGTACACCCAACGGGATTCTTTAAATACACAGCGACGACGACGCGTAGGTAGGTGGTGGTGGCGGGGGGGGGTGTAACGTCGTTCGTTTAAAACGCTCCGGGCCGCCCCCGTTATTCACCGCTCCACGCAAATCTCCGGGCAAGGGGGGGGGGCACCGCCACGTCGAGACCCACGGTGGGGGGGGGGGGGGGCGAGGGTCTCGTTCCATCGCGCGGGGAGTTTAAAAGCATAAATAGACCAGGGTGGGAGTTCACTCCCGTGCTGGATTGTGGATCGGAGGGAGTAAGGGGAGCAGAGAAGCTGTCAGCGAGAGTCTCACCCCACCCCCCGCGCTCAGATCCATTCGTGAGTTCCATCGCGCCGTCTGTGGGACGGCGGTTTGCTTAGCGACTTGTTAGCGGCGTGCGTCGCGACGAGGCTTCACCGGTTTTCCAGCTCGGTTCGGTTCCTAGGAGGCAACAAACATTGGTGGTGGTGGTGGTGCGGGCGGGGGAGGCGGGAGGGGGTGGTGGAACATCCGCTGTGTGGCACGCTGCCTCCTCTGAGAAGCCGTGCGGCGAGGGGGATATGGGGGGTGTGTGGGGGGTGAGAATCCCGTCGCGTGCCACCAACCCCGGGCCCCCCACGACTTGGGGCGGCTCCTCTCGCTCCTCCACCGCGGCGGTGTCGACGTCGCCACGGACGACGCCTCCCGCAGCCGCCCGGGCGAGAACGACGAGAAATACAATGAATAAATAAAGCCTCACCGCAGCAACAACAACCACAACAACAAAATGAATCCCTCCGAGCAGCGACGACGAGCGGCAGGAGGAGCCCGCCAACACACGAGGCACCGCGGGCACCACGGACCCGCGGCAGGGGTGGGGTGGGCGGTGTGCGAGGGGGTCGATTTCTCTTTTTCCACTACAACACGCGAGCCGGGGGGTAGTGGGGGCTCTCACACGATTGGCTGGCTGTCCACCGGACTATTCGGCGTGCCGACGCGGAACCAAACCATGCCACCGCGTGGCTACGCAAGGCAACAACATCGGAATCTGGCTCGGGGAGGGGGGGGGGCAAGCAGGGCCAGGGGACGGTGCGTTGCGTGCTACGTCCGCCGGCGTCACCGCGCCGGGTGCATCTCGGCGTCGATGGCACGGATTGGCTGCCGCGGTGGAAAAACGGACCAGAGGGGGCTTTGCCGAGCCACGCCGCGCCGAACGCCGGGCCTGTGGCGTGCGCACACCACAGGCAATACTCTGAACAAAACCCGTGCGTCCGCCTGCACGTGTCCCAGCAAGCAGCGATCACCACAGTGCAATGACCTCGGCGACCCGGGTTCAAATCCTGAATGGACGACGAAGCTGCCCTTAGGTCGACTCGGCCTTAAAAATTTCCACGGTGCGGTGTGTAAAACATCAGTACTGCGCAGGCGAAGGCAGCCCCGGGGGGGGGGGGGGTGGGGGTGGGGGGCCCAAGGTTCTAAGCGGAACCGCCGATGTGCCGTTCCGGCCTTAGCAGGCGCTCGCGAAAAATGGCGCTTTCCTTCACAAACGGGGGGGGGGGGGGGGGGGGGGGGGGGGGGACACGCGCTTTGCCTTCAAGGTGAGCCCCGAGGCACGAGCGCCGAGCCGACGGCTGCCGTCGTGGCGGAGTAGAGAGTCGAGATTCAGCCGGGCCACGCTGCAGGAAGCTGCGAGTGGCCCGGCTAACAAAAAAGAAAATGGGTCGGCGTCGCCTGCTGCAGCTCTTCATTGAAATGCGGAGATCTCCCCCCGCGGGGATCGGCCAGATCAATTGGACAAACGCGCCAGGTAGCGGTCGGGGCTCGGTAGCGGATCCGCCTCTCTCCCGGCTGGACTTGCAAAGGGGGGGGGGGGCAGTGGCACGGGGTGGACAGAGACAAACGCCTCTATCCTCCCCTCACCCCCCCACCCCGCCCCCACGCCCCCACCCCCCACCCCCCGTTGCCTTGAGACTGTTGGGGCAAAAGTGCTGTTAGCGAGCAGCGCCGAAGAAGGTGAGGTGGGGGGACCACACGCACACGCACACACACAAGACAAAGATCTCCTGTGTAGCCTTAACAGGCTGTGGGCGGCACGGAACACAAGGGGGTGGGTGGGTGGCCAACACCACGGCCGGCCGCCTTTGTCTCCCCGGTGGCGATGTTTCACAGGCCGGTTCAGACAACAGTCACCGGTGTTTGCCGTGAGCGGGAATCCAACTGGGGAGTTGCAGGTCTTCGTAGCGCAGCGCGCTATCCGCTGCGCTACCGCTCCCCACCACCACCACCACACACACACACGCACGCGCGCGCGCATGCACGAACGCGCATACGAAGACCCTTAATTCAAGTAATTGCCGAGGGCTGCACGCGACTGATTGTGCAGCAGCTACAACCCGGCGACACCGAATCGCCGACGGCGGCGGTGCGCGTGGGCGATCGCTCTTCTACGCTGGTTAATGCACATTTCTCCGAGGCACCGACGGGATTTGTATCGGAGGCAAATCGAGGATTCCGTGTGTGGGCGAGATCGGGATGGTGGTGTGCATCTAATCGACGCTGGGCGTGCTTGCGATCGGACAACACCCGGGGTGGGTTCTATGATCGGATGACACGGGGGTTCCGTTTCAAATCACAGCTAATATGGCAAAGAGAGTCATTTTAAAACCGTTGTCACCGCAAACCGCAATTCGAGAACTACATCAATATTTGTTACAGCCGCTCCATCCATCCGCCTGCTGGATGAAGTCATCGCTGCGGCGTGTCAAGTCACGTGGGTGGTCTGACCATACTTCACCGTGCCGGCGAACGGAACGGACACTTGGGGAGGGGGCGGGGCGGGGGGGGTGACGGTTCGGACGTCGCTCGCCACCCACCGCCTACCGCGGCCTAAAACCGACGGCGCCGCGGACGCGAGGAACCCACACGGCGACGCGTCACCGGCACACGACGCGTCACGGGGCGAGCGGTGGGGCGCGCGAGCGAGTCGGAGGGAGGCGGCGACGAGCCGAGCGCGAGACGTGGAGCGAAGTGGGCGACGCGCGACCGTCGCCATCGGCGTCGTCCTCGTCGCGGAGACTCCGTTGCCGCGGCGAGCGCGTTGCCGCGGCGACCCTGCTGCCGTGGCGACGCCGCCGCCGCTGCCGCCGGGACTCCTCAGTGGTCCAGGATGCGGAGATTGCCCGACACGATCTTGTTCTCGAGGAGGGCCCCCGTGGGGATGTCGATGCGGTCGCCGTGGTTTGCGATGATGATCACCGTGCCCTGCACGCCAACGCACGCCATGGGAGTCATCGGCAGGCCACGTCTGGATTCAAATTGAACGACGTTCATGTCGCCTCCACGGCGGCGTTTGGTTCCGTTCACAGGAGGCCGAGAAGGACGCAGGCATCCAGAACGAACGCCTCTGTTCCCAGAGCCAAACGTCATCGCTCCGTCCATGAATGGAACGTCACAGGAGGGAGGAGGGGGAGGAGCAGAGGTCGCAAACGGGTTTTGATTCCTTACCCGTACCCGGCCGCACCAGGGTCGCAAATGGGTACCCGTACCCGGCCGGGTACGGGTACCCGTTCCATACCCGTACCCTACCCGAAATGAGTGACAAACGGTTACTCACCAGTGACTCACAGCCTACCCGTACCCGGCCGCACCAGGGTCGCAAACGGCTACCCGTACCCGTACCCGGCCGGGTACGGGTAGCCGGGTATCGGGTAGGGTATGGGTATCGGATACCCGGTTGCGACCTCTGGGGAGGACGAGGGAGGGGGGAGGAAGAGGGAGGGGGGAGGAAGTGGGAGGAGGAACTGCAAAATCGAGAGCATCATCGCAGCTGGCGTTGGCCAACGGAGCGTGGGGCACGAGCCGAGGGAAGGCCCCGTCGGCTCGCCGCTCACCTTGAGAACGACGCCCTTGCCGAAGGTGACGTCCCCGGACACGGTGAGGTGGTCCAGCTCCAGCATGTCGGGGATGCTGGCAAAGCGGCGCAGGTAGTCTTGCACCTGCGCACCCCACAGGCAAAAGTTCCCCCCGTCAGCACGTGTACCTGCGTGTCCCACGTGTCCCACGTGTCCCGTGTTATCCACGTGTCCCACGTGCCCCGCATGTCCCACGTGTCCCACGTGTCCCTTGTGCCCCGCGTGATCCACGTGTCCCACGTGCCCCCGGCGCGTGCCTTGGTGAAGGAGCTGCCGAGCTTGACGAGCGGCACCGTCTTGAACTCGCGCGCGTCGCTCATGGTGAGCGAGCCGGCGCTGAGGCTGTACAGGTTGGACATGACGAGCAGCAGGTCGGAGGTCGTCTTGACGGGCAGGAAGCGCGAGCGGGGCACGTTGATGCCCAGCGCGTTGTCGAAGTTCTTGAGCGCCGCGCCCACGGCCGTCTCCAGCTGGATCACGTTCAGGCCCCCGTCCAGGGTCTGCGCCGTGTGGGAATGGGAATCGTCGAGATTTTTGACACCGCGGGAGGATTACGATGAGCTACAAAGATTTTTTTCACCAGGTGCTCAGTAGCGCGTGGGGGGGGGGGGGGGGCACGGGGTCAGAATGTTACGCCAACGACAAACACGCCCCCCCATACCCCCCTCGCACGGCTGCTCAGAGGAGCCAGTGCCACACAACGCATGTTCCACCAAACTACGGGAAAGGTAAACAGGTCCCTTTAAAAATACATATAAACACAAAGAAAACGAAATTTTTTTTTATCTTACCACTGGAACTATTCGCTTATTCTTCTTGGTTCTTTTGGTAAAGTCACGTAGAAGGGAAATAATAAAATAATAAAACAATAAAATTCTCACGACGTTTCGATTGCAACACAAGCAATCATCGTCAGGTGTGAAAACCAAAACAAGAAAATGTGAAAAAAGTGGCGGGTTTTTCAAATTTTCTTGCTGTGGCATTTTTTAAAATTTTCTATTTTATTTATTAAATCGAAATTTATTCGCTTATTTTTCAGGTGTGCGCAGTGCGCGCAGTTGAGCGGGTGCAATTGGGGACGAGCAGGTGTGCGCGCGCTGGGGGCACGGGGTTGGCGCCGGAGAGGCGGGAGATGGGGGCGATGATTGGGGATTAGCGAGTGTGCGGTTTATTCCGGGACGATGAGTGCGAGTAGCGGGAGGGGTTGTTCGCGGATCAAGAGAGGAGACGTCTCCGCTGGCGACAACCGTCAGACCCCCTTCATGCCAGACGTACTCCCCCTCGCAATCCTCGCGCGCTGCGTCACCACAGCTGCCACTGGGGGGTCCGTCCCCCCGCCAGGCCAGACCACGTAGCAATCGGCGACCCCTCCCGGGCAGACTAATTCCCCGCTCTGCGGACCACGTGCCGAGTCACCTTGCCCCGCACGAGGACGGCTGCCACTGGGGGTGCCCGCCACGCCGACGCGCTGCGGTGGGACGCCCTCCCCAAGGGTGGCACAGTCAGGTTTTTTTACAATCGGGTTTAATTGTTAAATCCTTTATATTAAGTTCGCGTGCTTGCTTGCTTGTTTGCGTGCTTGCTTGCTTAGGACCGTGCAAATCTTTCGGTCGTTTTTTAACCCACTTCCCGTGATCCAATCGAGCTGACATTTTCCACACAGACTCGTTGTGCGTGACAATTAATGTTCGTGAAAAAAAATTCCCCAAATTTTACACTTTTTAGGCAAAACAAAATTATTTTACATATATTCAAATAGAACGCATTCATGGCTTTGGCTGAACGTCAGAGTGTAAGAGCCCAGAGCGTAACCCCTCCACAGGCCGTGGCGGAGTAGCGCAGTTGGTAGCGCCCTCGCTTCCCATGCCAAAGGTCGCGGGATCGATCCCCGCGTCCTCCACAGGCGAATATATTTTTAAATCCTTTATATTAAGTTCGCTGCCACGCATATAAAGGATTTATAGTGAAAAACTTTGTTTTTACGGGTTATACTTATCTTTTTATATTAAACCCGATCATCTGAGATTGGGTGAAATCCGGTTTAATTGGTTCTAATTGCAGATCCGCACTTCGCCAACTTCTCAACGATGGGCTTCATCCATTCCAAGCTAAGGAACTCACTGGCGCCCACGATTGTGGAGGAGAAGCTCGTGTTCATCAAGACCAACCTGCCCGCCGCATTCTACGACTACCCCGTGCCCGACGGCCCCCCGAGTACGATGATAGCAGCACCGACGAGGAAGCAGCCTCAGCCTTGGATCAGAGTTTCGTATTCATCAAACCAGGTTTTAATTCCCCGAAATCGGGTTTAATTGTATTAAAGACAAAACCCGATGCCTGTCGCTGGAAAAATCGGGTTTTTTCCACCCATGGCCCTCCCTAGCAGCAGTGTGCCAGGCGAGGGGTGGAGGTGAGTGGTGGAGGTGAGTGGTGGAGGTGAGTGGTGGTGGTGAGTGGTGGAGGTGAGTGGTGGTGAGTGGTGGTGGTAAGTGGTGGTGGTGAGTGGTGGAGGTGAGTGGTGGTGAGTGGTGGTGGTAAGTGGTGGAGGCGAGGGGTGGAGGTGAGTGGTGGTGGTAAGTGGTGGAGGCGAGGGGTGGAGGTGAGTGGTGGAGGTGAGTGGTAGCGAGGGATGGATGCTAGCGGTGCAGGTTCGTAGCGGTGGTGGTGGTGGTCGTCGAGGGTCGAGATCGCACCTTGGGGTTCACGATGATCTCCATGTCCAGGTCCGTGTTCCTCTTGATGGCTCCGAGCGAGATCCACAGGTTGTTGGTGTTGAAGATCTTGAACTTGGTCACCGACTTGAACTCGTCCACGCGGTCCTTGGGCACCTGCGCGATCTCCAGCAGGCGCAGCTTCCCGTCGTACTGCATCAGCGTGCCGCCCTGCAAGGCCGCACGGGGAGGGGGGTCACGGTGGGGTCACGGCGGTGGTCAGCGGCGAATGGACGCGACGCGTGTGAGAAGCCGGGCCCGTCGGCGCTTCGACCTCCGAGCCGCCTGACCTCCGAGTTTGCCGGTGGCTTTTATGCGAGTCGGCGGCTCTCCGTTTCGAGTCGACGGAACGCGGCAAAAAAAAAATCGGTAAGCCAACGTCTCGGTGGTGCCGGCTCAAGCGGCTGTTGGGGCAAGTGCTGTTAGCGAGTAGCAGCACCTATGAAGGCCGGCACGGCACACGAGGGGGGTGGGTGGCCAACACCACGCCTCGCCGCCTCTGTCTCCCCGGTGGCGATGTTTACATTCTGCACCAGGTACTCATTTGAGGCCGAGTCGACCTAGGGGATGCCCATGACCGGTTCAGATAATCGTCAACCGGTGTTGGCCGTGAGCGGGAATGCAAACTCGGGTAGTGGGGTTCCAAGCGCAGCGTAGCGCTAACCGCTACTAACACTACCGCTTCCCCACACACGTACACATGCGCGCGTGCACACATGCACACACGCACACGCGACCAACCTTGACGTCGGCGCGTGTCTTGTCGGTGACCTCCATGACGAACTCGCAGCGCTTGCCGTTGGGCGGGTTCACCAGGTGGTTGAGGATGTGCAGGTCGACGGTGGCGCCCAGGTTGTCGATGTTGGAGACGAACAGGAACTCCTTGCCCTGCGCCAGCAGCTTGTCCAGCAGGCCCGAGTTGCGGAAGCTGTCGTAGATGTCGCCGTGGCCCGGCGGGTACCACGCCTCGTTGGCGCCGCCCGCGCTCGACACGTTCTCCGCCACGGGCAGCAGCGTCTCCTTGTTGATGCGCGGGTACCTGGGCGGTTGGGGAGGGGGGGGGGCGGTGGGGGAGACGCGGGAGGTGTCACGGGAGGGGGGAGACGGGGTCGGGAGACGTGGCGACGCCACGTGGTACGGAGGAGGGGGGGAGACGCGGGGAGGAGAAGGGACAGAGGACAAGGACGAGGGACATTGACGTGAGATGGAGGGGATCGGGGCGAGAGGCGAGAGATGCAGGAGACGGAGAGGGGGGCGTGGGCGGGAGACGCAGGGTACGGTACGGAGACGGGATGCGGGACGCGAGAGAGAAGATTACGGGACAAAGGGAAAATGCGTGGGACACAGGACACGAGACACAGGACACAGAGTGGGGGACAGCAGATACAGGACACCGATGAGGAATAGAGGAACACACGAGAGAGAGAGAGAGGGAGAGCGAGACATCGGCTAAAAGGCACGCGGAATGGATTTAGAACTACGATTCGGACAGAAATAAGTTTGATTCCACCAGGACGGGGAAACCGGGGCACGAGACGTTGTGATTGCTCCCCTCCCCCGCGGAACGGCGCTGGCGTGACCCAGGCGGCGTGGCTGTGGCACGGGGTGGAGGGGGGGGTGGCGACTATTCTTATCCCCGTGCCCTCTCTGCCGTTGCCACGTTTAGACCGCTCGGCAGGGAGTGGCCTCCGTCCGCGTCTCTCGCTGCCCCTTTATTTTGGGGTCAGCGATCTTCATCGAGCCGCCCGCCGTCCGTCCCCTTTTTTAAAAATAAGCGGCTCATGCGTGCGTCTGCACGTGCGTGCGTACGTGCTGGTGCACACGCGCGTTTGTGTACGCACGGAAATACACACACACGCGTACGTATGCGCACGCGTGTGTGTGTGTTTGTGCGCGCGTGTGTTTGTGCACGTGTGCGTGTGTGCGTTTGTGCGCGCGTGTGTGTTTGTACGCGCGTGTGTGTGCGTGTGTGTGTGTGCTTGTGCGCGTGTGTGCGTTTGTGTGTTTGTGCGCATGTGTTTGTGCGCGTGTGTTTGTGCACGCGTGTGCGTGTTTGTGCACGCGTGTGCGTGTTTGTGCACGCGTGTGCGTGTTTGTGCACGTGTGTGTGTGTTTGTACGTGTGTGTGTATATGTGCGCGTGTGTGTGTTTGAACGCGCGCGTGCGTTTGTCCGGTGAACGCCTCCCGGACCGCTCCACCAGCAGTTTCAACGACTCATGTTCCATCTGAAAGTAGTTCACGTGAACCGATGAATTTGTGTTCCCTCTGGCCCGGCGATTCGGCTTATTGGCCCCGAAATCAATTAACCGCGAGTCCCATCTCAAAATGATACAGTGGATAGGCCGGTGCTCTGGGGGGAGGGGGGGGGGTGACGGGGGAGGGGGAGCGTGTGGTGCAGGGTGAGATTCATCGGGGAGTCGACGAACAGCGACGGGCTTCTCACTCCGTCGTGTAAAAGCTGGAATCGCGAGGGTCAGGCGGGGACTCATTAGGTGAGCGTTACGCGATTTCATTTTATTTTTGTTGTTGTTCAAATCTTCCGTGAAGCTTCTGGGCCCCTACCAACCCCCCCCCCCCACATCCTGAACCGCAACCACGCAAACCCATGCCAAGCAGCAGATGCGGACACTCGGTGGTGGCGATGGTGATGACGACTACGACAAAGCACAAACGGGAGATTATAAACTCTGTGCAGCGACTGTGGTCACCGCCGCCGCCGCCGCCGCGGCCACGCAGAACGAACGGAACCATGGAACATAGAAACGCGAAGGTGGCTCCTGACGCGTAATCGCAGAGACCACAATGCCGTTTGCTCCTGACGCGACCGCACGGCTTCGTCAACCACCTCCACGCTAAAAACAAAAGAAAATCACGGCCGTTGTCCTCTCTACATGAACATCCGGCGGCCGCGTGAACAAGAAGCAGCAGCGGCAGCAGCTTTTGTTGTTGTCGTTGTTGCGACTGCGCGTCAGAAACCGGGCCCCTGGCTTACGTGCCGTTGCCACACGACCAGCGGGACGCAAGGTGACCTTGGGGAGAGCGCGCGTGGGGGGGGCGGGGTGGAGGAGGGGCGTGCGGGGGCAGGTGTGGAGGAGGGGCGAGCGGGGAGGCGGGGGTCGAGGGAGCGCGTCCGACCTGACCCCTCGCTGCTCCCGGAGTGAGCCGTGCAGTTTATTTCGGGACGACGAGTGCGAAGCGCCCGGAATAACTGCAGGAAATGTCACGGCGCCAGGAATAGGGCGGCGGCAGTGAGACGAGTTCGCAAACAGCTGGGCGCGTTTGCAAACCGCCGTTTCCACACGCACGGGGGGGGGGGGGGGGCGCAAACCAGCTGACCTCCACCTACTCGGAGAAAAGTCAGCCCAGTACGCGAGCCCGAGCCGCGACTGTCAAACGGCCGGCCGAGTCAAACGAGTGCGAGGACGCTACGGCTGCAGTCCTTTTGGGAAAGGGTCATCGGCCTTCCCTCCCGTCAGATCGATGCCCGCTCGCCGGCCATGTGCCGGAGTTGCCCAAGGCGAAACCACGAAGCAGCGTTCGCCGCCCTCTCCCCTGGTAGACCCGATGCCCGCTCGCAGACCGGCATCCGAGCCACTTTCTATGCCACACAGTGACAGCTACCCAAGGGGGTGCCCCCCTCCTCTCGAAATGATTTGAGACGCGACGCGGGGATGTTTTGAGAGGCAGGGGGAGTTCACGCGGGCGTCACCAAGCGCCCAAAGATGACTACCCATCAAGATTGTTGTCGCTATTTAGGGATTTAATGCAGGTGCAATACCAATTAAAGATCAAGTTACTAACGCAGCGGGCGCTGCCGTCTTACCGTGGATTATTACACCCGAGTTCATCTCCCGACTGGAGCGATTACACAGTAACCATGGTAATAGATTAACAGGGTGCCCCCCCCACCCCACCCCCCCAAAGTCAAAGATCCCCCGTGTAGCCTTAACAGACTGTTGGGGCAAGTGCAGTTAGCGAGCACCTACAAAGGCCGGCACGGCACTCGAGGGGGCTGGGTGGCCAACACCACGCCCGGCCGCCTTTGTCTCCCCAGTGGCGATGTTTACTACACACCGCACCAGGTACTCATTTGAGGCTGAGTCGACCTAGGGGAGGCCCGGGACCGGTTCAGATAAACGTCACAGGTGTTGGCCTTGAGCGGGAATGCGAACTCGGGTACCCGGGCTCGTAGCCACTACCGCTCGCCACCCCCCCCCAACCACGCCCGCCAGCGATCGCTCGCCGTACTTTGTGCCACACGCCTGGGCTTGCTTTCCGAGGAGGCCTGCGCCACACGCTGGGGCACCGTCGTTCTCACGCGGGTCCAAAGGTGCCAACGCCGGGGTGAGGGCGCGGGGAGGAGGAGGAGGGGGGGGTCACGGGAGTCGGCAGTTTCGTAACGAGCTCCATTAACGAGTCATGAAAGATAACGTTTTCTTTTTCCACATCCCATCAGACGCACACGCGGCCGGCCTACTGCTAAGGAGTGCGTCTTGTCCGTCAGTTCTCATGTCAAGGCCGAGGTCGGCTTGGGGGAGGGCCCGTGCTAGCAGTGAGCGGGAATCGAACTCCAGTCGCCGCTGCGCAACCGCCACGCGCGCACACACACGGTCTCTCGTACACATACGTACGAGCTCACACGGACACGGCAACGTACAACAACCGCCATTCGCCACCAAGTGGCGGTGACGTTACCACGACGCTTGTGCCAGGCCATGTGCACCTTGAGGCCACGTGAAGTGTCGAACGCCCGCTGGCAGGAGGTCACGGGGCAGACCCAGGTGCCACGGGTCGACTGACCGAGATTACCGAGATGACTGGCTGATGCACCACCTGAGCCACCCGGCGCTCCGCTCGTTGTTGTGAGCGTCGCTCCTCCGCCTTCCGTTGTTGTTGGAGGGCGACTGCCTCCAACTGCCCAGCAGCGTCCTTCACGAGCCTCCTCCACAGAGGCCGATCTTGACACCGCTGGTACCAGTCATCGGCAAATCCACTGAGCTCCACGTCCTCCTGTACCACATCACTCCATCTCTTCTCTAGCCCGTGCCGCGCCCGTTCAGCCCCCTCGATGCACGTACAGACGCACTCGCACACACGTACGCAGACAGATACGCACACTGCTTCCTGCTGGTGGGCGAGCGACGCACCTGCTCTGGTTGAAGGTGTAGATCTTGACCTGGAAGTGGCCGTACTTCTGCAGGATCTTCTGCGTGTCCTCGTCCGTGTTGAAAGAGTTCATCAGCACCAGCGGAACCTCGCTCTTGTGCGTCTTGTTGAGGTGCTGCAGCGCGGAACGACGGCGCAAGCGCAGAAAGTCGCGGGTCAACCCAGCGCCCTGCCGTGCCGCTCGCACCCCGCCGGGGTCAACGGGCGCAAGCCCTCGCAATTTCCGGCTCGTGCCACTGCCGGCGGATGGGTCTCCGCCGACTACGGGGAGCTTTCTAGGGAGCCCCTCTCTAGGTGGCATTTGGCCTACTCTTCCACGCTGGCCAGGCGTCTTGGAAGAGGTGGGAGCACGCACGGTTTGTGTCGTGTCGCCACGCTTCACCGTCGCGCCTCTCCTCACTGTTGCACTCACCACTATCCTCACCACCACACTCACCATCATACTCACCACCATCATACTCACCACCACCACACTCACCCACCACACTCACCCACCACACTCACCCTTGCCTCACCACCACACTCACTACCACACTCACCACCACGCTCACCACCACACTCACCACCACCTCACCATCACACTCGCCACCGCACTCGCCACCACCTCGCCTCACCGCCACACTCACCCTGGCCTCACCCCCGCCTCACCTCGATCTGCTGCACGGTGAGGTCCAGGAAGTTGTTGTCGCTGCGCACGCCGATCAAACTCTTGGGGCCCTTGCAGCCCATGCTGGTGCCCAGGCCGCCGTTGAGCTTCACCACCACCAGCTTGTTGAGCAGCGACGCCAGGTCCGAGGGCAGCTGCCGGCTGCGGATACTCTCGTACGGCTCGATCTAAGGGCGGCAGCGATAACAATCACGACGGTGATGATGACGGTGGCGTGGCGGGATGTAACGTGGTGTGACTGGGTGTCGCGTGGCCGAGTGTGGCTGGGTGTAGGTGGCTGGAAGCAAGGCGGTGTGACTGGGTGTAGCGTGGTTGGGTGTAGTGTGGCTGGAAGTAAGATGGTGTGACTGGGTGTCATGTGGCTGAGTGTGGCTGGGTGTAGCGTGGTACGACTGGGTGTAACGCGGTGTGTCCGAGTGTGGCTGGAAGTAAGGCGGTGTGTGACTGGGTGTCGCGTGCCCTGACGCACCGAGCCCTCGGGCGGGCGCTGGATCTTCTCCCAGTTGAGCGACGGCCCCTTCTCCCCAAGGAAGCGGTGGAACAGCTTCTGGAACCCATTGAAGTCCCTCTGAACGGCCTGCAGCAACACACAGAGGTCACACACACACACAGAGGTCACACAGAGGTCACACACACAGAGGTCACACACACAGAGGTCACACACACAGAGGTCACACACACACACAGAGGTCACACACACACACACAGAGGTCACACACACACAGGTCACACACACACAGAGGTCTTACACACACACAGAGGTCTTACACACACATAGGTTACACACACACACGCAGAGGTCACACACACACACACCACACAGAGGTATAACACGCACATCTCTACATCTCTGCTTTACTGTCCTGGTCAAGGCCTACCCATCAATAGACCAGGGCTCTGGGTTATTCTTCATGCTTTCGGGATCCCGGACCCATGCTCACAATCACGAAGGACCTTCGTCATGGCGGGAAGGTCAGGGGAAATTTACGTGGCAGGCAGTTGCAGCCTTAATCTGTTCATGTTTGAGTGCATACACGGATGTCATCTTGACTCCTACATTATTTAACATTCTTTTTTTGGGTTTAACACACACACACACACAGAGGTTACACAAAGCCAAATATCCCCCGTATAGCCTTTAGCAGACTATTGGGGCAAGTGTTGTTAACAAGCAGCGCCTGCGAAGGCTGGCACGGCACACGAGGGCGTTGGGTGGCAAGCACCACACTCGACCACCTTTGTCTCCCCAGTGCGGGTGATTTACACACCGCACCAGGTGCTCATATCGAGCTGCAGGCCTTCATAGGTGCTCGCCAACAGCACCCGCTCCAAAAGCCTGTTCAGGCGACACGGGGTATCTTTGTCTGTGAGAAAGCGTGCGGAGTTTGTGTGTTCTCTCCCCACCCTGTGTGGGTTTCCTCCGGGTTCTCTGACTTCCTGCCGTAGCGAACAAAAAAAACCCCCTAAAACCACGTGTAACCGGTATCGGCCAAAACATCACCAATGCCCACACATTTCCTGCAAGTTACTCAATTGGGATCGCACAGCACAGCACAGCAGCAACAACATCGACCCCCTCTGCTGTGAAAACCTTGGCAGGACCCTCCCGAAAAAAACCCCAGGAGTCTTGAGACTCGGCGAGGCTTCATCTGGGCAACCAAGCGCAAGTAGTCACGGCCTGAATCTGCGGTCAAACCCCAAACGACTCAACTGCAGCGTGCACGCGCGTTGAGCAACGCGCCAAATGTTCTCCTATCCGCTCGCCCGCTCAGTCGAGCTGACCGGCTCCCACAGCCAGCACCCTTGAGCCACGGGCGCTGACCCCGCAAAAGCAGAAATAGTATTCGTGCGGTTAGGTTCGGAGAGTCACGTGCTAACACCCCTCTCCCCTGCTGCGCCCGTTCTCAGCGACGCTGATGTTCTTTTAATGATTGTGGGGCTCCCTTTCTTTTGTTAGATGCCATCCACCTGCCCAGTAAAATAGCCGGGGAAACCGGCTGAACGGGATCATCTGCGTAAACATAAATCAAGACAGACGTCAACGCGAAAGGGGAGGTGGGGGGGGGCAAAGATATCCCCCGCGCGTAGCCTCAGCACACTCGTTGGGGCGAGTGCTGTTAAGCGTGCGCTGATGAAGGCCGGATTCGCGCACGAAGGGGGTGGGCGGCCAGCAGCACGCACGGCCGCATTTGTCACGAGGTACTGATTGAAGGCCGATCGACCGGGGAGAGACAAGGGACCCATTCAACATGTTCGCGCCGCCGCTGTCGGTCGCGGGCAGGACTCCAACTCGGGTCGCGGGGTTCGTAGCGCCGCGAGCCAAACGCCGTGCCACAGAGGTCGCAACCGGGTACCCGATACCCGTACCCTACCCGATACCCGGCTACCCCTACCCGGCCGGGTACGGGTAGCCGTTTCCGACCCTGGTGCGGCCGGAATCGGGTAGACCGTGAGTCACTGGTGAGTCACCGTTTGTCACTCATTTCCCAACGTCTTGTCTCTTCTCACAATTCAAGTTCCTAGAATCAACCCACCCGCGCCTGCAACATGGCTTCATCCCAGAGGTCGCAATCGGGTACCCGTACCTGTACCCTACCCGATACCCGGCTGGGTACGGGTAGCCGGGTATCGGGTAGGGTACGGGTACCCGTTTGCGACCCTGGTGCGGCTGGGTACGGGTACGGGTAAGGAATCAAAACCCGTTTGCGACCTCTGCCGTGCCACTTGCACCCGCCAGAAAGACAAAGATCCACCGTATAACCTTAAAAAGCTGTTGGGGCAAGTGCTATCAGCGAGCACGTACGAAGGCCGGAAGGGCAACACGAGGGGAGATGGCTGGCCAGCACCACACCCGACCGCCTTTGTCTCCCCAATGGCGGTGTTTACACACCGCAAACAGGTCCTCATTTGAGGGCGAGTCGAACGAGGAGTGGCACAGGACCGTTTCATGTATTTGCCACCATTAGATTTCGATTTAAAGCTTTCGTGACTGCAGGGATTCATCTTCTTGGTTCTTTCGGTAAAGTCACGTAGAAGGGAAATAATAAAATAATAAAAATAAAACATTAAAATAGTAAAAATAAAACATAATAAAATAATAATAAAACATCATAAAATAATAATAAAACATCATAAAATAATAAAAATAAAACACAATAAAATACAATTCTCACGACGTTTCGGCCAGAATGCAAGCAGCCGTCCTCAGGTGAAGAACAGGTCTGTCGCAAAGACAGCGTCTGCCACCATCGTCGGTCATAAGCGGGGCTCGAACTTAGGAGGCACACGCAGACCACCCCATTCCCGCATGGCCCACAGTTGCAAACCCATTTTGTTGTTTCTGCGTGGTGCTGAGGTGGGCACCACGCTCTGTCCACAGCGGCGGGCGGCCCAGCTGGCGCGACCCCCCGTGACCCCCCGTGACCCCCCGCGTCCCGTAGGGCCACCGCTGTGGGAGGGGGAGACTCGTTATGCCGCGGTGGCGAGATGTTAACTACCTCGCCTGGTATGCAGGAGGTCCTGGGTTCGACTGCGACCCTCACGCCTGCTGTGTATTTGGAGTTTGCGTGTTTTTCTCCCCGTGGGAGTGTGGTTTTTTCTCCGGGTCCTCCGGTTTGTCCCTCCACATTTATTGACATGCGTCTCTATTACTTTGATAATTTTTTTGCTTTAAATTCCCACATGATAGGGCTACTTTGCCGAGCTATATATTTGTGGCCGGGTCCCTTCTGAAAAGTAAGCTAATAGCTCCAGTGGCAAGATAGATTTTTTTAACTTTTATTTGTAAATATATCTTTTTCAAGTGATGAGTTTACCTTTCCTGCAGTTTACACTCCTATCGTGTTTGTCGTTGGCGTGACATTCTGGCCCCCCGTCCCCCCGCGCTACTGGGCACCTGGTGAAAAAGAGCTTCGTAGTGCTCGTCGAAATCCTCCTGCAGTGTCAAAAAATATTCCGACGATTCCCATTCCCACACCGCGCAGACCCTGGACGGGGGGGGGGGGGGCCTCAACGTGATCCAGCTGGAGACGGTGGTGGGCACGGCCCTCAAGAGCCGTCACTCGTGACGAGTTCGCTTCTTTAAAAAGAGCTTTATACACACCTCGGTGGGCCTTACCTGGCAAAATAAAAATTATTTCGAGTCGAGTTTTGAGTTACCTCCAGCTGGTCTTTGCTGCACGTGTGCAGCAGCTTCTTGAGCTCATGGTCCATGGACTTTTCGATCTCCAGCTGAACCTGGGCCTGGAACTGCGAGGTGGCATGAGCGGAGTCCATCGCTGTCGTCATCCCTGTGCGGGGTCACCGCCTGCAACAGAGACAACGGGAGGGTCCCACCCACCCCCGTGTTGCCTGTCACGGGCTGCTGGGTGCAAGCGCCGTTCGCGACGCCTGTTAAACGGGCGGCACGGCACACGAGGTGGGTGGATGGCCAGCAGCACCACGCCCGGCCAGCTTTGTCTCCCCAGTGCTCATGTTTAATACACACCGCGCCAGGCGCTCAGCTAAGGTTGAGTTGACCCGGGTGATTGTCCAGGACCGGTCTAAACATTTGCCACCGATATTTGGTCGCGGGCGGGGAATTTAACTGTGGCTTGGACGGGTTCGTGGCGCAGTGCTCGGACCACTGCGCCACCGCCCCCCCCTCCCCCCCAGCACGCGCAGAATATTTCCGATGCAAGTTCGGCAGGTCTGCAGGGCGGCGGGTATTGTGCACAACGGAAACGCTCGTGCCTCGCAGCGTTCGATCCGCGTCGCGGGCAACTTTCTGCGTGGAGTGTTGTACGTTCTCCCCACCCCTGTTCTGCACGGGTTTCATCCGGCTTCTCCGGTTTCTGTCGCACAGCTAAAATAAGACGACACAACATAACCGATAATCTTGTCCAAACAACATTGCGGCGATCCTGGGCTCAAACCCAGGTGTCAGCTGCCCGTGATGAGGACGCCGCGGAGGCTAGGAGATGTTAACTACCTCGCCTGGTATTACAGGAGGTCGTGGGTTCGATCCCGACCCTGACGCCTGCTGCTGTATATTTGGAGTTTGCGTGTCTCTCTCATCATCATCATCACGGTGGCTGGGAGATGTTAACTACCTCGCCTGGTATTACAGGAGGTCGTGGGTTCGATCTCGACGCTGACGCCTGCTGCTGTATATTTGGAGTTTGCGTCTCTCTCCCTGTGGTCACGTGGATTTTTCTCCGGGTCACCCGGTTTTTCCCTCCACGTTGAGCAATGTGCTCCGGGTATAAATTTCCACGTGACAAGCCGCTTCGTCGAGCTATCCTCTGTGGTGGCCAGGTCGCTTCTGAAAAAGCGCTACATAGCTCAGTGGGGCCTTACCTGGTAAAAAAAATAGTAATTTTAATAGTTTAACCAATGACTGCACAAAAATCTCCCCCGTCATATCAACTTCGGACCAGCACTTAATTTGGACCAAAATCCCGGCTCCAGCGATTAAACAATATATTGACGCTCTCATGCATGCACGCACGTGGAACTTCTTCCGCGCCGTACGTAGCCAACCGTGCTAATTGGAGCGGCAGAGCGGGTGGGAAAAATGCTGCTCCGAGCAGCGTGGTCTAGAGCGTCACTTGAAGAAGGCATCTCAGAGGTAGCTCTACGTTATCCGTTTCCGCGGAGAGTTGCGGCGCTCTGCGAGATGCGGCTGGACATCGGCTTAGCGATGCGACGCCGATAGCAACCGGTGGAACGACACAGGGGAAAAACAGGTTTGCAAAAATACGTTTGAAAAATGAGACGCCGTTTCGATTACAGGAATTTAAGCTCAGCTTCGTTTGAACCGATTGAAGCGAGCTCTCGAAGGAAGGTAGCGAATTAAATCCCCAGCACTCCGAAGGGGTTAACACTCACGCGAGGTTCATCCGAGGACAGAGACCGAACGACTCCGCCTCCCGTTCGCTTGGCAGAAGCACGTCATGCACGCTCTCGCGCGTCACGACATTGTTACACGGTGGCGGGGGATTAACGATAGCGACGGTGGCGACGATGGCGACGACGACGACAATGCCGATCGTGCGATCGCGTCGACGGAGTGACCGGCGCCCGAGAGCACGACCAGCGCGGAGATGGAGCGACGGAGGTCGGCACGCGTGCAGGCACCAGATGGATTGTGGCATCGCGAGACAGCGAATAGGTCACGTTTGACGATGCAGCAATCACGATCGTGATAATAAGATCAGAACCTTGACGACAACAACAACGATGATGATGATGCTAATATTGATCTCGATAACAATGATGATATCCGCAATGACAACGATGGCGAGGATGACGAGGATGACGCAACACACACTGACCGGCAACGCTCGTCGACCCGCAAGTACGCTGCGCCGATGAGCGGAGGAGAACGCAGGAGAGCAGTCGCTTGCCGAGCGGTAGGAGCAATGGGATCGGAGCGAATGAAGGTCAACACACTGCACCAGCCAGGAGGGGAAGGAGGGAGGGAGATGGGGGAGGAGAGAGCGCGGGGCAGGGGACGGGGAGCAAGGGGGGGTGGGGCGGGCAGAGGAGGAGGAGGGAAGCAGGGTGAGAGTGGGACAGGAGGAGATAGCGGGAGGGAGGAGAGAAAGGAGGAGGGAGCCAGCAGTGGAGGGAGAGTGAGAGGGAGATTTTGGAAAGAGCGGGAGGGGACAGTGAGAGAGGGGGCCGGGGTGATGGCGGGGGGGAGAAGGGAGGTGGAAAACGCTGAGCATTGCATTTTCTCCATCAGTGCGGCAGCACGTAGGCAGGCACGTATCCAAGCAGCGGCCAAATCGCCCACACGTACGCACACGTACGATCTGGCACGTACACACGTACGCATGTGTATGATCTGGCACGTACGCTCTGTGACGTACGCACACGTACGCATGTGTATGATCTGTCACGTACGATCTGGCACGTACGATCTGTCACGTACGCTCTGCCACGTACGCTCTGGCACGTACGATCTGGCACGTACGCGCGCTCGCTCACGCATGCTCCGTTACGTCTCCAAGGTGGGGGGGGTGGGTGGGTCTGGCAGGGTGAGGAGAACCCCGCGCCCTCCGACCCCTGCCTGGGGAGATGACGAGAGATGACGCACGGCAGAACGTGGGGGGGGAGAGAGAGAGAGGGGGAAATCGATGGCGCTACAAGGACGGCCCGTCCGCCCGCCCGCTCGCGGGCACGATCAGCGTCCGTGCCGCATGGAAATGGGGGCACAAAGGCGGCGCGGGGTTGTGGCTCTCGAGATCGGCAGGGCGTGGGTTCGAGTCCCAGTCGGGGTTTCACGAAGCCCATCGGAGACAAAGATCCTCGGCGTAGACTGCAGAGACCGTCGGGGCAAGTGCTGTTAGCGAGCGCCGTTATTGGCACACGAGGGCGCGGGTGACGTTGTACCCCCAGCACAAAGGCAAAGTTCCCCCGTGTAGCCTTAACAGACTGTTGGGGCAAGTGCTGCTAGCGAGCTGCGCCTATGAAGGCCGGCAGGGTACTCGAGGGGGTGGGTGGCCAGCACCACGCCCGGCCGCCTTTGTCTCCCTAGCGGCGATGTTTACACATCGCACCGGGCACTCATTTGAGGCTGAGCCGACCTGCGGGAGGCCCAGGACCGGTTCAGATAATCGTCACCCGGTGTTGGCCGTGAGCGGGAATCGAACTCGGGTCGCCGAGTTCGTAGGGCAGCGTAGCGCTTACCGCTACACCACCGACCGAACCCATTACCACCACTACCACTATCACCACAGTCATTTTCACCTCCACGGTGATTAGTTCCATTTCCAGGTCAGAGGGAAGGGCAGGACTGTGTCCATCGTCATCATCACCATCAATCGTACATCAAAAGTAATCATAAGATGATTTGCTGCCACTGCTGTGTAGGCATCGTTGCGCATGCACAATGAACAACACTCGGAACATTCGCCGACAATAATAGCACCACTGTGGCCTGAATAGAACGACAAATAAATAAATCCGTGTGCCAATTTGTGAAACAAAAACTGGTCATCAGTGTAAACAAGTGAAGTATTATCCGACTCTTAACACATTCCTGCGGAGGGAGCTGAGAGGAATGTTGGGTTGCTCGGTCAATGGCCAGGGTCAACGGCGGCGTGGTGTTTTCCGCAAATATGCCCGACTGTGAGGGCGGGCACAAGCCGGCGTGAGTAGGTTAAACATTGAGCTTTATATGGGCACCACGGGGTGACCAGCCCCTCTCCACCCAGCCCCACCCCTCCCACCCCCCACCCAGCCCCTCCCCACCCAGTCCCTCCCCACCCAGCCCCTTCCCACCCAGTCCCTCCCCACCCAGCCCAACCCCTCCCATTTTTGGATGCACGACGGACGGACAGAATAATCCCCTGTGGGCTGGTGTAACCAGGAGGTTCCTACCAGTATTATCCACTCCATGTCTCTAGCACAGTCATCATCATCATCCGGCAACTAAACCCGGCGCACATCACATCCAAAAGACACAATCAAATCTATAATTCTGTGTCCGTAGCTTTACAAAATTTATTTTCATTGTTACTATGAATAAGGGCCGTTGCCTGAAACGTCGTTCATTACATATATTCCTTTAAGGCCGCAGTTATCGTCAAACGTTTTGAGTTTTGCTTGCCTTAGACTGAAAACATTCATCCTTTATTATCATCAGTATTAATAACCATCAGTAATCATCGTGATGGCCAGCATCACGACGTTGACGACGAGAGCATTGGGAGCCATCTTCCCAATGCCAGGTGGAAGGACGAGGCAGGGATGAGTGATGAGGTCTCCTCCCAGCGCTGCTGCTGCTGCTGTTACTGCTACTGTTGCTGCTGCTGCTGATGCTGCTGCTGCTACTGATGCTGCTGTTGCTGCTGCTTCTGTTGCTGCTGTTGTTGCTGCTACTACCGATGCTGCTGCTATTGCTGTTGCTGCTGCTGCTACTGATGCTGCTGTTGCTGCTGCTTCTGTTGCTGCTGTTGTTGCTGCTGCTGCTGCTACCACTGCTGCAGGCCCGGTTCTCTGACCCGTGCGACATTTCATTTAAAATTCATCACCGCGGCGCCAAGAGAAGCCAGGCTTACGGGCGAGGAGGAATGCGATAACGGCAAGGCCGAGCAACACCCCCCCCGCCATTCATGCACGAGATGTACAATCGTGGGAGCAGTGGGGCAATGGTTAGCGCGCTGAACTGGGAACGCGGGCGCGCGCGTAGCCACATCCACGAAAGAAACAATTTAAAAAAAAAACGATTAAACCGCATTTTTATTTTACCAGTGTAGGCCCACCGAGCTGTGTCGATCTTTTTCAGCGAGCGACCTGGGCCACAAACGATCGCCCAACGAGGTGGCTTATCATCATCACGTGGAAATGTCGAGCAGCCAAAACACTCTAAGCACCTGACGTTGATTCTGACCGTGGAGGGAAAAAACGGGAGGACCTGGAGAAAAATCCACGCGACGAAAGGGAGTGAAAACACGTAACCTCCAAATATACAGCAGGCGTCAGGGTCGGGATCTAACTCACGACCTCCTGTACACAAGGCGAGGTAGTTAACATCTCATAGCCACCGTGATGATGAGAGAGACACGCAAACTCCAAATATACAGCAGCAGGCGTCAGGGTCGGGATCGAACTTACGACCTCCTGTATACCAGGCGAGGTAGTTAACATTTCCTAGCCACCGTGATGATGATGAGAGAGAGAAACACGCAAACTCCAAATATACAGCAGCAGGCGTCAGGGTCGGGATCGAACTCACGACCTCCTGTATACCAGGCGAGGTAGTTAACATCTCATAGCCACCGTGATGATGAGAGAGACACGCAAACTCCAAATATACAGCAGGCATCAGGGTCGGGATCGAACCCACGACCTCCTGTATACCAGGCGAGGTAGTTAACACCTCATAGCCACCATGACGCTCCACACTGGTCCAATCAGCCCCACAGCGGCCTGCAATGATGGAGAGGCCCTCATCCGGCAGTGGATTGACAAAAGGTCTGCGGCTGTACATCAGTGGTGGTCTATCGTTGTGATACGTTCACACATCGCACCAGGTACTCATTTGAGGCCGAGTCGACATAGAGGAGGCCCACGACTGGTGCTAACCACTGCACGACTGCTTCCACATAAACATAGAAAGATTCCACCATAGCCTCAACAGACTTGTGGGGCAAGCGCTGTTAGCGAGCACCGATGAAGGCCGGCACGGCACACGAGGGGGCGGGTGGACAGCACCACGCCCGACCGCCTTTGTCTCCCCAGTGGCGATGTTTACTACACACCGCACCAGGTGCTCATTTGAGGCCGAGTAGAACGAGGGGTCGCCGGCTCCGTAGCACAGGAAGTCAGCCGCGACACCGCAGCTCCCCCATAGAAATAAAGACAAACTCGCGCGCACACACACACAGAGCTACCGCATTCCAAGACGCACCACCCCAGATTTTTCTTTAAAAATATGTTGGGCAGAGGGGGCGGGGGAGGGAGGGGAGAGGAGAGTCGTATCAACGGGAGAATGCGGTAAGCTGCGTATTCTTTTTGCAAGCTCAGCTGACAACTTAAATATTTCGCCAGAGGCTGCAAGACTCCCAGGCAGCCACGTGGCTCACTCGCGGCTCGCGACCCCCGACGGTGCGTCCACCGCCCCCCCCCGCCTTGAACCGTCGCCACCACCGCCCCCGCCTTGCGCACCAGACGATTTCGCCACTCCGTCTCCCCGGCTGGTGACACCGCGAGGAGTCACCGCACCCCCCCCCCCTCCCGGCCATGCGTCACGCGTCCCGTGGTTCCGTCTCGGCGGTCGGTACGGCGCCTCCGACCTCGGCCTTCCCTCTCGTCCGCAGCGGCGGCCGTTCCTCATTCTGTTTCGGTCCCCGGTGGAAATTGCAGCGGTCGTGTTTCACCACGGGGTTTTTTTTTTTAAAGCGCCCTTTGAAGTCGTCGCTCGGGAGCACGTTCCCCCCCCGCTCTCTCCTCGCCGCCCCCCCCCCCCCACTTTGTTAATGTTTCCAAATCCACGCGTCAGAGGGGGGGGGGGGTAAAAATGACACGCGGATTATCGAAATCACTCGTGCGTGGCCGGCTTCGGGCACATCGGCACGTCGCCTTCCGGAACTAAAAAAATAAGGTCAACGCGTCGTTCGCCAACAACACCGTGTGCTCGTGGCCTTGAAAACAATAAAACAAATACAACTACGTACAATAGGCGACGTTTCAGGCAATGGTCCTTCATCAGAGCACGTAAAAGAGCATCTGCTACGGAGCACCACAGCCCGAAATGTCACCTATCACATATCCTTCTTTGATGGCCACGGTGACACCGACGGAGTTTGTGTTGCTTGCGCAGCGTCGCCAATGGAGAGGCGGCAGCAGCAGCAGCAGCAGCGGCAGCACCGGCGGCGGCAGCAGCATCATCATCATCAGCAGCAGCAACAGCAGCAGCAGCGGCAGCAGCAGCGGCAGCAGCAGCAGCGGCATCAGCAGCAGCAGCAGCATCAGCGGCATCAGCGGCAGCAGCGGCAGCAGCAGCATCATCATCATCATCAGCAGCAGTGGCAGCAGCATCATCATCAGCAGCAGCATCAGCAGCATCAGCAGCATCAGCAGCGTCCCCCCACATCGTTGTTTTTGCCAGAGCTCGGCCGCCCTTTAAATCGACGGCAGAACCCCCGACTCCCCCTCCCGTTCGGTGCCGGAGAGAAGGCGGCAAGCAATACGAACGAGAGCGCAAGAGACGCGCGACGTGGAAACGCGAGAGCGGTGAAACCGGAGCGCCCCCCCCCCCTCCACACCACGAGGGTCAGGGGGCATTCCTCACTAACGAAGCCCGGGCCAGCCGCCAATCAAACCCCCCCCCCCGCCACCCCCCCCCTGCACCCCGTAAGGAACCCCGAACAAAGCTTCTCCCTTGTGCGGCAAAACGCCACGACGGCAAACGCCGAACACAACTGCCAACTCGGCCACGCCGCCGGGTCGCCGCGGACAACTCGATGACAAAGACGAAGGTTCCCCCCCGTGAATAGCCTTCACAGACTGTAGGGGCAAGTGCTGTTAGCGAGCACCTATGAAGGCCGCCACGACGTTTTTTTGACACACCGCACCAGGTACTGATTTAAGGTCGAGCCGACCTAGGGGAGGCCCAGGACCGGTTCAGATAAATTGTCACCGGTGTTGGCCGTGAGCAGGAATCGAACGTGGGTGGTCGGGTTCATGGAGCAGCAAACTGTTGCACTACCGCTCCCCAACAACAACCGCCATGCACCGCTAAGTGGCGGTGATGTCACCACGACGCTAGTGCCAGGCTATGTGCACGTTAAGAAAGTCACGGGACAGACCCAGGTGCCATAGGTCGACTGAATGAGATGACTGGCAGATGGATCACCTTTGCCCCCTACTGTGCCAATTTGCTGTGTTTAAGCCACCCGGCGCTCCGCTCGTTGTTGTGAGCATCGCTCATCTGCCCTTTGTTGTTGCTGGAGGGCGACTGCCTCCAACTGCCCAGGAGCGCCCTCACGAGCCTCCTCCACAGAGGCCAATCTTGACACCGCTGGTACCAGTCGTAGGCAAGTCCACTCAGCTCCACATCCTCTTGTACCACATCACTCCATCTCTTCTGTAGCCTGTACCGCACCCATTTAGCCCCCTCGATCAGGCCGAATAAAAGCTGTTTAGGTATGCGGTGGCTGGGCATGCGGGCTACATGACCCAGCCAAAGCAGCCTTGTCTGTCGGAGGAGCTCACCGACGGGACTTTGTCCAGATCTTTCAAGGATTTGTGAGCTCCTCACACAATGCAGCCTGGTTAAACTCAGGATGGATCGTAGGCAGGCCAGCCTAAATGTTTCTAACCGGCGAAGATGCTCCGTTAGGGAGGTCCACGTTTCGCAAGCGTAGAGAAGGGAGGGCATGACCATGGCCGAGAAGACCTGAAGCTTCGTGTGGAGCGACAGAGCAGGTAGCTTCCACACAGCGTTATGCAGCCGATGAAAAGATGCCACTCGACTGATTCTAAGTGAGACCTCTGCTGTAAAACAAACTGGAGCCGGTCATGAGAAAACTGTCCAGATATGGACAACTCTGCACTCTCACCACAACTGCCTCATCACCAATTGGGAGTTGTGGGGGTGGAGTGTCAGATGGTACAAAAAAACCCAGACAGGTGCTTAGTTTTGGTGGGGCTGATGGAAAGGCCCCACCTCTTAGTGGCATGCTCCAGGTTCAGCAGCAGTGCCTCCAACTCCTTCTCTGAGTGAGCAGCAATCACCAGATCATCGGCATACTTAACATAATTGACCAATTGGGAGCCATCCCTTTACCAGACCCGGGTAATGATCATCCTCCCATTGTATCTGTACCAGATGGAAATTCCTCCGGTACAGCCATCGAAGGCTTCACGAACTACGTAGTAAAAATAGATGTTAAATAATATGGGAGCCAGAGGACATCCCTGTCGCACCCCAAGGTGAACAGGGAATGGCTCCGACTCCCGGCCACGTAGTTTTACCCAGGCCTGCTCACCATCATAAAGGTCATTAATGATTGTGAGCAAAGAGTCAGGGACTCCGAAAGCACAAACAACAACCCAGAGCCCAGGCCTACCGATGGTATCATAGGTCTTGATCAGGCCAATAAAGCAGAGATGTAGCAGATGGACAGAAAATATGGCATCTATGCAGGACCGCCCTTTCCTGAAACCACATTGGGGCTCCGGAAGCCTCTCCACAGCATGCCTGGCAAGGCGATGTTGAATAATCCTTGCCAGGACCTTTGCCGGCACACTGAGGAGGGAGATGCCCCTGTAGTTGTTACAGTCTGTGCGGTCCTCCTTCTTAAAGAGGGGGACCACCAGGGCATCCTTCCAATCCTGCAGAACCCGCCCAGTGGTCCAGACTGTTGTGATGATGAAATGTAGGGCAGTCTGTGCACAAACGCCACCCTCCCTCAGCATTTCGCTTGGAAGATCATCTCTGCCCAATGCTTTTCCTGGTCTCAGACTCCAGATCGCCTTCTGTACTTCCTCAACAGATGGCACCTCAGCCAGCCACTCACAGGGTGTGACTACTACTACTACTTCCAAAATTTGATGTCCCGCAGCCTCAGCAGGGTCATACCCACTTTGCCCCATGATGTTTTCCAGGCTGAGGGATTTACCCTGCCTCAAAACCTCATAGAAATGCTCAGAAAATCTGCAAACCTGTTCCTGGGGGTCGGAGATCAGATTACCCTCCTTTCCCCTAATGATGGTGATATATGTGGCACTGCAAGTTACTTTTTTATGGAGTGAGAGAGTGATTTGTGATCGTGGGCCACTGAGGCAGATTACATCTCCCCAGCAACCCACGGCCACCACCCATTATTGCAGCACCTCACGGCTCTCAGAGCGAAGGCTGCGGTAAGCCTCCTCATTATCGGACATAGGATGCTGTAGCCGATGAGAGTGGGCCTGTCGCTTTTTTTCAGCCAGCCTGAACACCTCCTCTGTCAGCCAGGGTCTCTGGGGAGGTCTGGACCGTGTGCCCAACGCAGCCATTGCAGCTGCATGAGCCACAGTCCTAAACCTCGCCCATTTCCCCTCGGCATCAGGAGGAGTGGGGAACGATGCCAACCCCAGCTGTAAGCGATGATGAAATCCCCGCTTGCAAATTTCATCTGCTAGCTGAGACCAGGCCACTGTGGATTTGAATGGGGTCCTGGGTGTACACCCACCACCCGAGTCGAAGAATGGCAGGCACATCTCACAGATGACAAGCCGATGGTCAGTGGACACATATTTACGTGATCTGATCTAACAAAAAAACCTCTATCATGGATAATATTGGTAGCGAAAGCCTACAACGTGTCAAACTGACAAACCTCACCAATTGGCCGTGTCGGGTGGTGCCCGATTCAACAACAAATTCATATTTACGCAATCTAACCCCAAAGAAACCTCCATTATTGATATTGGTCGCGAAAGCCTCCTGCCACGTGTTAAACCGAGTCAGCAGATCGCACTCCCAATGACCCCCCCCCCCCTTGGGCTCTCCTTGTGTAATGTCTCTTTCACGATGGCTGGTGGGTAGACTGGATTCTGGCAGCCCAACTAAACCAGCAGCATCGTCGTCATCATCGTTGTCATCGTCATAGTCGTCGTCATCGTCGTCGTCATCATCGTGTGCCTCCCGCCCCACGTACGCCGCCGCATTAGCAATTTTAATGAGGGGCTGTGCGTCAGTCTTGGCGTGGTCGAGGACTGGTTTTGCTGTTGTTTTGCCGCAGGAATGTATGTCCTTGTGCAATTTGCATAATGCATGGGCATAATGACTTTAAACCCCTCGCCAAACCTCCTACGCATTTCACAAGTAGTACTAATCGCATATCTGCATTTCCCATAAATATGCTAAATTCCTCTTGATATGCAAATTCTTTTGTCAAGACGCTCTTCGCCCCTCCACCCCAGCATAAATAGTCGCTCCAAGCCTGGGGCGTGCCATTCAGACTCTGCCTTCTCGACAGACCTGTTCTCCACCTGAAGACGGCTGCTTGCGTTGTGGCCAAAACGTCGTGAGAATTATTTTATTATATTTTTTATTATTATTTTATTTTCCTTCTACGTGACTTTACCGAAAGAACCAAGAAGATGAATCCCTGCAGTCACGAAAGCTTTAAATCGAAATTTCCTTTATACTTTTGTAATGACATAAATGAGCCATGCTATGGCGCCAGTGGGTGTACTATACCTAGAGGCTCACGAGAGGGCAGATTCCGGTTGTCACGGAGGTCTGGTCAGGACATGACAGTTTGGGTGAACGCGCGAGAGCACGTGACCGGACGAGGGGGCACGGGGGCCCCCAGGAGGGGGTGAGCGGGCCACGTGATGTGGACCCAGCGCCTCCTGGAAGGATCGAGATGGGGGCGTGTCCTGAGAGGGAGCGTGGCTGTTCGACGCGGGAATGAAGCAGAATTTCTTCGATCCTCGCTCTTCAGTCTCCGCATACACGACGACCCTACGGCGTGTCGGCTGTTCTGGTTCAACCATATCGTGATTCTGTTCAAATGGTTAGGTAGTTAGGAATGGCCACCACCTTACGTAGTTAACCCGTAATGTACATAGTTAACCTTGGAACGTTGAGCAGTGTTGGTTGTGTTCGTGAACAAACGTGTTGTTCCCAAGGCTTGGTGTGCGCCTGATTAGAACCCACTACACTTATATTTATCTTTAATAAGTGACTTGCTTACCCAGTCTTTATTTTATAGTTTTTTTGCATTGTTCACTGTTGTACACTTGTTGAAGCCTGTGCCCCTACTGGGCATCCTCATCAGATTCCTCCTCCAGTCGAAATAAAGATTCTGATTCTGACGGCGAGGTGTGTGGGGTGTGTGGTCAGCACCAGGCCCAACTGCCTTTGTCTCCCCACGGCGCTTAACGCCGAGTCGACCTCGGGGAGGGTTCCAGGATCGGTTGAGTTATTCGCTGGTCGTCGTTATCGGTCGCGAGTGGGAATCGAACAGGATAAAATAAAGATTCCGATTTCTGATCTAATACTTCACTGGAGATCGACGATAATGATCATATTTCAACTCCAGTCCCCCCGTGAACTGCCACATCCAGTTCCCACTCCTCCACGTTTACAAAGTCAGGGTCGAGTAAGCCATTACTCACTGCACACACCACATTATTGCTAGACAGTAGCCCCAAATGGCTACTGTTTAGCAATAAACAAAAATCCTCCGTATAGCCTTCAACAAATGGTTAGGTCAAGTCTGGCTTGGCACACGAGGGACGTGTGGTGGCCAGCACCCTGCCCGGCCGCCTTTGTCTCCCCAATGCTGATATTTTTACACACCACACTTGCTACTCGTTCGAGGCTGAGCTGACCTAGGGGAGGCCCAGGACACGTTTCGGATATTCGTTACCGATGTCGGAAGCTGCGAGCGGAATCGACCGTGTGTTTGCCGGGGGGTTTCGCAGCGAGCGATGCGCTCCCACAATCTTAGGGCACGCAGAAAGTGCGTCGTGATTATAGGGCACGCAGAAAGTGCGTCGTGATTATAGGGCACGCAAGGCGTGTGCAACAACGCGATTTGCAACATTTACGGAGGGAAGGAAAGTCGTAAAGTTGGGCGGGGGGGGGGAGTTGCGAGGATCAGGAGCCGAGTGAACCGTGCCCTCCGGGAACACACCTTCGTGACGTGCGCGATCTGCGTTGGTTGAAAAGAAATGTTCTCCCAACGCCTCTTAAATGAACCGGTCTGTCGCAATGGCATGGCAAGCGAGTGACACTCGCTTACAAAAATTCATCGCAGCCGCCAGTGCGTTGGGGAATGGGGTGGGGGCGGTTTAACTCAGGATTCAGAACAACCGAAGCGATCGAAGCCTCCGCTGCTCAAGTTTCGGTGCGAGGCTGCTCACTCTCCTCTGGTGACCCCAAGGTTTGCAACTCGCTTCCCCCAGCCGTCCACGTTGTCGGCTCCCTGTCCAGTCCACCGTCCAACTCCTTCCCCCTCTTGCCCGTCGACCGATGGCCCCCTCTTTGTCGCTCTTACAAAAGAAGCACGACCGCCGTTTCCGTACGGCGTCCTGAGCGTGCCCTCACAAGCAGGCTCCGTACAGAGCAACTTTTGAGTTGTGTAATCTGGATCGTGTGTGCGCAACGCTTCAAAGCGAGCCCGTCCGCTTCACGCGAAACACGCAAAACGCCCGCATCACTTTTCTACGGAAACAATCGCAGCGACCGGCCACATTCCAAACTACACGGTTGTTGAATGCGTAAACTAAAAATAATCGAACATCCCAAAAAAAATACAACAGCGAAAAAGCCCAACCCAACGCCGACTCCTCAACAGCTGGTCCAGACTCATCGATTCGGAGGAGCTTATTTACGAACCCCGGGAGGGGAGATAACGACGACATTGATGATGTCCCCCATTCGATGAGCGCGGTTGGCTACGAACGGTGGGAAAGAAGTTCGAACAAACGCACGCACGTGTCAATGATGACGACGACGACGGCGATGATGGGACTCCGCAAACTTGGCCTCGAACTGAACTCGTGGCGAGGACGTCCGCCGCTTAAACGAGCGACATCGCGGCTGGCGACGGCGAGATTCAGAGCTCACTTGAGCCAGCGGCCGCTTCCGCTGGACACACAACTCACACGAAGGGAACGGTGATCGACTCATCCAAGGGCTGCTCCTTCGCCAAGATACTTTTGGATGAAGGTCTCCCCCACCCCGCCCCCCTGGGTTTGTTTGACCTTACTTCACTGCACCGCGTCGAGCGCACGCAGACGCATCTTCGCCCGCATGCAAATCTCAGCTTTCTAAATACAGGCTCGAGAGCGGGTGGCACCAGACGACTTAAATGCGCGAAGGGCGCACGCGAGATATTACAGTGGCCTGGCGTCCCACCGTGAATGAAAAGCAACCGACAGTGACCTTTGGTTCCGTTCATTTGATTGTTTTTTTATTGAACAAGCCCAGAACTCTGGGAGACAACCCAAGATAAGGCGAGGGTCAACCTGGGGGTACTTCTTCAAACCGCAAATCCTCACGTCTCAAACAAATCTCTGAACACGCGAGTCCAGGCGTGCGTTGCGCAATAGCCAACAGCACTTGCCCCAACAGACTGTCGGGGCAAGTGCTGTTAGCGAGCACCTATGAAGGCCGCCACGGCACACGAGGGGGTAGGTGGCCAGCAACCATGCCTTGCCACCTTTGTCTCCCCAGTGGCGATGTTTACACGCCTTACCAGGTACTCATTGAGGCTGAGTCGACCTAGGGGAGGCCTAGGACCGGTTCAGATAATCGTCACCGGTGTTGGCCGGGCGCGGAAATAGAACTCGGGTCACCGGGTTCGTAGGGCAGCGGAGCGCTAACCGCCACACTACCGCTCCTCACCCACCACCGCTCACCATCATCATCATGATCAGCCGTGGTTAGTCCACTGCTGGATGGAGGAGGCTTCTCCAAGTCGTCGCCACGTCCCACGATCATGCGACGTGACAATCTATCAAAGGACCCGCCACGCGTGCCGGTTTGAATCGCTCCGTCTCCACGGTTGATGTCCTCTCGGACGCGTTCCAACTCCTTGACTGCCGCTCCATCACCGTTCATGACCATCGGTCATCCTCCCTACCAGCGACGTGTCGGTCACGGTGGTGAGATGTCATCTCTCTCGCCTGGTATGCAGGAGGTCGTGGGTTCGATCGCATGTATATTTGGAGTTTGCATGTCTCTCGCTCTCTCTCTCCCCGTGGTCGCGTGGATTTTCTCCGGGTCGGCCTGGTTTCCCCCTCCACATTTAGAATCAACGTCGTACGTTTAGAGTAATTGGCCGCTATGAATTTCCACGCGATAAGCCACTTCGTTGAGCCTTTTCTGAAAAGGAGCTACGTAGCTCAGTGGGGCCTTACCTGCTAAAATAAAACAAATAGTTTATCATTTTAGTGTTTAGTAAACCGCCCCAAGCCCTTGACTTGTGCCCCGACAAAGCGTCATTTAGCGGGAGTTAGAAAAACATTAAAGTGTCACCGGAACACGCAGAGAGCGGCACTCAAATCTGTTGGCAGCCCTGAGCCAGAGGTGGAAATTCCACATTCCGATGGCAACCAAAGCCCATCCCCCCACCACAGCAACCCGACCTAATTCCCATGACGAAATCACATGAACTGCACCCAATCTCGTCCGATATCGTAAGCTAAGCAGTCACCAACTAGTCACCACCTTCAATAATCACTCTACCACCAACTACCACCTCTATCACTAGCCATACAATAGCCACTTTGGATACCAAAATACGGCCGAACACTCACGACTGGCAACTCCACGAGTCAACATCACCTCCACTGTGACCAGCAGCACCATCCACCATCACCTCCATCATCACCTCCACTATCTCCACCACTACCACTCATCACCATTATCACAACCACCACGACCACTATCACCACCACCACTCATCACCATCCACCATCACCTCCACTATCACCTTCATTATCACTCATCATCACCATCATCACAACCACCACTCACCACCACCACACCACTCATCATCACCATCATCACAACCACCACCCCTCACCACCACCACACCACTCATCATCACAACCACCACAACTCACCACTCATCATCACCATCATCACAACCACCACCACCACTCATCATCACCATCGTCACAACCACCACCACTCCACTCATCATCACCATCATCACAACCACCACCCCTCACCACCACCACACCACTCATCATCACAACCACCACCACTCACCACTCATCATCACCATCATCACAACCACCACCACCACTCATCATCACCATCATCACAACCACCACCACCACCACTCCACTCATCACCATCATCACAACCACCACCACACCACTCATCATCACCATCATCACAACCACCACACTACTCATCATCACCATCATCACAACCACCACACCACTCATCATCACAACCACCACCACTCACCACTCATCATCACCATCATCACAACCACCACACCACTCATCATCACCATCATCACAACCACCACACTACTCATCATCACCATCATCACAACCACCACCCCTCACCACCACCACACCACTCATCATCACCATCATCACAACCACCACACCACTCATCATCACCATCATCACAACCACCACCACCACTCATCATCACCATCATCACAACCACCACCACCACCACTCATCATCACCATCATCACAACCACCACTCACCACCACACCACCAATCATCACCATCATCACAACCACCACTCACCACCACACCACCAATCATCACCATCATCACAACCACCACCACTCACCACCACACCACCAATCATCACCATCATCACAACCACCACCACTCACCACCACCACAACCAACACCACAACGCACGACCACCTCCGGTATGACGCTGTCATCCGCACTGGAGTGTACGCGTGAGGTTACCCCGTGGAGTGAACGAGTGAGGTTACCCCGTGTGTTGAACGCGCGAGGTTACCCCGTATGGTGAACGCGAGGTTACCTTCAGAAGTCACTGCGCCAGCGAGGAGGTGAAACGAAACGCGCCGCCTCGGCCGTTTTGAACTCCTCGGCCTCCCGTAGCCGCGCAACGTCACCTAGGGTAGTGACGTCATCGAGAGATTATATTACCCCGCCCCTCAAACACAATGCCCCTCACCCTCCCAACCCCGCCCCTCACCTTCCCAACCCCGCCCCTCACCCTCCCAACCCCGCCCCTCACGCGCCTAACCCCGCCCCTCACCCTCCAAATCAAGACCCTTACCCTCCAAAACCCGCCCCTCATCTTTCTAACCACGCCCCTCACCCAAACCCCGCCCATTACCCTTCAAACCCCGCCCCCGAACCCTCCCAACCCCCAAACTCCGCCCCTCTTCCCCCTCCCCTAAGTCTGTCCCCCCCCCCCCTGAACCCCACCCCTTCCCACCCCGAGCACGTGCGAGCCCGGTTGCCTCTGTCAACACGATCAATGCAGACAAGCGTGGGGGTTTTCAACCTTGCCCCTAGACTTCTTGGTTCTTTCGGTAAAGTCACGTAGAAGGGAAGTAATAAAATAATAAAAATAAAACATAATAAAACAATTCTCACGACGTTTCGGCCACAACGCAAGCAGCCGTCCTCAGGCGAAGAATGAGAACATTATCAAGCTAGGAGCTTATATAGGTGTTGCGAGGAGGAGCGCCTTAACAAAAGAATGTGCATATGAAGAGGAATTTAGCATACCAATGGACAATGCGTAGGAGGTGGGCGGAGGGGTTTCAAAGTCCCATTATGCCCATGCCATTATGCAGGATCAACAGCACCACGGGGGGGCGCAAGGAACAGCGTTAATAAAGGAAAGGAATGTTAGTGATATGTAGCTGCATTTACCAAACAACCACGTAGAAAACCAAAGTAAAAACTACATAAAAAACTAAAATATAAACTGAAACTTACTATACTCTACAATAAGCTGAGTTACTAACAACAAATAATAAATTACAATTCTACGTCGTAAGAAGTATATAATATACTTCCATCTAAACTTTATTCTCTTAGCATATACAGTACTATATACTGCCATAGATAAACCCAACATTAAATTATATACTGTATTGCTGTAAACCACCCTATACTTTATACATTTTAATATAACACTATGTATTATTCAACTCACCCTAATGTGTATCGAAATGGTTTATTACGTCCTTCCAATGATTGCTAAGCCTGAATCCATCTTCTCGGTTAAAATTGTCTCTGTGTTTGTATATGTGAATCGCCTCATGAACGAATCTCTCATGATAGCCAGATGGATGTCCTAATCAAAAGGAGACCTGATGGTTCAATGAGCCACTCTGTCTACAGGAAAGCCACCCACACGGATGCTTATCTAAAACCGGATTCCCACCACCATCCATCCCAGAAGAATTCCCTCATCAAGACTCTATATCATAGAGCCCAATGCATCTCCGACCATGAACACATTTCCAGGGAACTCAAACACGTACGCCAAGCTCTTAAAGCTAATGGTTACTCCGACTACACAATCCGCAAAGCCATCACTCCAACCATCAAGAAAGATCCTGTTGAGGAGCTTTTCAAGACCATCACCTTACCCTACATTGCTGGGGTCACAAAAAAGATCTCCAAAATCCTGATTAAACACAAGATCCAGGTCCGATTCAACACAGTACATAAAATCCGTGATCTGGTACCATCTGTAAAAGATGTGATTCCAGACATACAGTACCCTGGCGTCTACAAACTAAGTTGCCTCTGTGGTAGCAGTTACATTGGGGAAACCAAACGACACGTCTCAGACCGCATTCGTGAACATAAAGCTGATCTAAAACACGGTAGGACAAACACCTCAGCCGTGGCAGACCACTGTTACAACTCAGTGGGCTCACATGACATTGACTTCTCCAAGACGGAGGTTCTCTGCAAGCCATCTGGCTATCATGAGAGATTCGTTCATGAGGCGATTCACATATACAAACACAGAGACAATTTTAACCGAGAAGATGGATTCAGGCTTAGCAATCATTGGAAGGACGTAATAAACCATTTCGATACACATTAGGGTGAGTTGAATAATACATAGTGTTATATTAAAATGTATAAAGTATAGGGTGGTTTACAGCAATACAGTATATAATTTAATGTTGGGTTTATCTATGGCAGTATATAGTACTGTATATGCTAAGAGAATAAAGTTTAGATGGAAGTATATTATATACTTCTTACGACGTAGAATTGTAATTTATTATTTGTTGTTAGTAACTCAGCTTATTGTAGAGTATAGTAAGTTTCAGTTTATATTTTAGTTTTTTATGTAGTTTTTACTTTGGTTTTCTACGTGGTTGTTTGGTAAATGCAGCTACATATCACTAACATTCCTTTCCTTTATTAACGCTGTTCCTTGCGCCCCCCCGTGGTGCTGTTGATCCTGCATAATGCATGGGCATAATGGGACTTTGAAACCCCTCCGCCCACCTCCTACGCATTGTCCATTGGTATGCTAAATTCCTCTTCATATGCACATTCTTTTGTTAAGGCGCTCCTCCTCGCAACACCTATATAAGCTCCTAGCTTGATAATGTTCTCATTCTTCGCCTGAGGACGGCTGCTTGCGTTGTGGCCGAAACGTCGTGAGAATTGTTTTATTATGTTTTATTTTTATTATTTTATTACTTCCCTTCTACGTGACTTTACCGAAAGAACCAAGAAGATGAATCCCTGCAGTCACGAAAGCTTTAAATCGAAATTTGCCCCTAGACCTCAACCCCAGTTGCACGCTGAGTGAAGACGTTTATCCCAGCCCTACGGAATTCTCGGGATAATTGAAAGACGCACATCCCTCCAAAGTTGTTTTTAGTTTTGCCCCTGTCCCCAATACTGCGATAAAAGTCTGCTCACACGCGCACGCAACGCACCGGAGTATGAAATGCAACCTTGGAGTTTTTAATTTTGATTATATTTTCTTGCTGTGGTTTTCACACCTGATAATGGTTGCTTGTGTTGCAATCGAAACGTCGTGAGAATTTAATTGTTTTAGCTTAATTATTTTATTATTTCCCTTCTACGTGACTTTACCGAAAGAACAAAGAATACGTGGAGTTTTAGTTTGTTTTGTAATCTTTAATTCCAGGTGAGAAAATGTGCGGAGCGGTGGCGCGTCGCGCTATGAAAACCTGCGGACCGAGTTCGATTCACGGCTAACTGACCAACAACACTGACGAACATCTGAACCGCTGCTGGGTCTCCCCCCTAGGTCGACTCAGCCCTAAACGAAGACCTGGTGCGGTGTGCGTACCAACAGCACTGGGGGAGACAAAGGCGGTCGGGCGTGGTGCTGTCACACCACCTGGTGTGCCCTCACAGTCTGGCAAAGGCTGCACCTGGGACCTTTGTGTGACCTCTGCGGAGACATCCCTGCTCGCTAACAGCACTTGCCCCAACAGTCTGTTAAGGCTACACGGGGGAACTTTGCCTTGGTGCTGGGGGCAACTGCTGTGGCTGTTGTTTCTACAACGCCGATAAGGAAACTTGACCCTTGGGTTTCGCACGTAAACAGTATAAAGATAAAGCCCCCCCCCCCCTGTGTAGCCGACACCGTTACGTTGGGGGCAAGTGCGGTTTCGGGAGCACCTAAAAATAAAAACCCGGCACGGTCGGTGTGGCGAAAAACCACGTCGGGCCGCCTTTGTCTCCCCAGTTTTAAGACGCCGCACCGGGGGTACTCGTTTGAGGCCGAGCCGACCTAGGGGAGGCCCAGAGCCGGTCTCGGATAATCGCCTCTGCGTTGTCGGTCGTGGCGCAGGAATCAAACGCTGAGGGTTTGTAGCGCGACGTTTCAATCGCTGCTGTGTGCGCGTCTCTGGTTTGGCCATGTTTGTTTTTTGTAGTACAGAGTTAGACTGGTGGCCTTAATCTAAGTTGTCTTGTGGTTGTTGTTGTTGTTGTTTGACTTGCATCCCACTGGGATTTGTGCACACAGGGTTGGTGTACGGTGTTTTTTCTGCAATATTTTGCTGTCTTTTCTTGGATCTTCTGTTTGCACTCACTTTAAGATGTTTTCTTGTTCATGTTTTTGTTTTTTGTTTGTTGCGGTTGCACCCGATTCAAGAGCCGAATGGCTCACATGGCTCTATACTTAATAAATGAACTTGAACTCGCCAGAGCGCCGTGACTCACGGACTCGGTCACTTGCCGCTGTAAGGGGGGGGGGGGGGCGCTCCGTCCTCTCTAAAACAAAATGCAGCCCCGTGCAGTGCTGCCACCTATTTGCAATAGCCGCTGCGTTGACTACTGCAATTGACAATTGAGAACGTGGCACGTGAGTGATGATGGCATTTAGATTAAAAAAAAAAGTGAATTTAAACCGCGTTTTCAAATTTAAGTGATGTCGTTCTTTCACACAGTTTGTCGAACACACAATATCATGGTGGTTATCAAGGGGGGACCCCCCCCCCCCACCCACTCCAACGCGTAGCTTTGGCCAAGGCACCTCCTGCCTGCACTCACGCTCGTTACGCCGCTACTGGCTTTGGGCGATGCCACGTCAGGCCGCCTTTATCTCCCCAGCGGTGACGAAGATTCCCCCGTGTAGCCTCAACGGACTGTAGGGGCAAGTGCTGTCGGCCAGCGGCGCCTATGAAGGCCGGCACGGCACACGACGGGGGGGTGGGTGGCCAGCACCACGCCCGACCGCCTTTGTCTCCCCAGTGGCGATGTTTTACACACCACACCAGGTACTCATTTGAGGCTGAGTCGAGCTAGGGGGAGGCCCAGGTCCGGTGTTGGCCGTGATCGGGAATCGAACTCGGGTCGCCGGATTCGTCGCACAGCGCGCTAACCGCTCCACCACCGCTCCCCACAAAGACCAAGATCCCCCGTATCGACATACCAGACTGTTGGGGCAAGTGCTGTTGGCGAGTAGCACCAGTGATGACGACGCGCGCACGCACACGCACACGTGCGTTTTATCTTCTTGGTTCTTTCGGTAAAGTCACGTAGAAGGGAAGTAATAAAATAATAAGAATTATTTATTATTTATTTTTTATTATTTTATTATTTCCCTTCTACGTGACTTTACCGAAAGAACCAAGAAGATGAATCCCTGCAGTCACGAAAGCTTTAAAACGTGCGTTTTACTGAAGCATCCAGGTGAGCACGTGTCACCTGGCACAGGCCCAAAAGGCCCAACGGTCAGCAACAAACGGCACTTTCACCGTGAACGTCGCGACACGTGAGAAGTGTCTCGCGCGTCTAATTGCGCAGGGCTGAGTGTTAATGACACCTTGGAACGAGAGAGAGAGGGAGGGAGAAGGTCGTTTCAAGTTTCAAGTTTCATTTATTTGGTATAGCCCTGTGAGCCATTCGGCTCTTGAATCGGGTGCAACCGCAACAAACAAAAACATGAACAAGAAAACATCTTAAAGTGACTATGTGACTAAGTGCAAACAGAAAATCCAAGAAAAGACAGCAAAGTATTGCAGAAAAAGCACCGTACACCAATTCTGTGTGCAAAAATCCCAGTGGGATGCAAGTCAAACAACAACAACCACAAGACAACTTAGATTAAGGCCATCAGTCTAACTCTGTACTACAACAAACAAACATGGCCAAACCGAAAACTTTTCAAAAATCACCAATATAAAGCCAAAAAAAACCCCCGTAAAAACAAAGTTTTTCACTATAAATCCTTTATATGCGTGGCGGCTAGAGTCCTCTTGTCCTCTGGCTTGAGATGGCTGCCACCTATGGGTAAGATGATTGCCTGCCACCATTAATCAATTGGTAATTAAATATAAAATTTTTACCTAAAAAGTGTAAAATTAAAAAAAAAATGTCACGAACATTAATTGTCACGCACAACGAGCCTGTGTGCAAAATGTCAGCTCGATTGGATCACGGGAAGTGGGTTAAAAAACGACTGAAAGATTTGCACGGTCGTAAGCAAGCAAGCAAGCGCGCAAGTGAACTTAATATAAAGGATTTAACAAGTAAACCCGTAAAAACAAAGTTTTACACTATAAATCCTTTATATGCGTGGCGGCTAAAGTCTTCTCGTCCTCTGGCTTGAGATGGCTGCCACCTATGGGTCAGATGATTGTCTGCCAGTATTAAGCAATTGGTAATTAAATATTTCATTTGTTTTTCCTAAACAGTGTAAAATTTTGGGAATTTTTTTTCACGAACATTAATTGTCTCGCACAACGAGTCTGTGTGGAAAATGTCAGCTCGATTGGATCACGGGAAGTGGGTTAAAAAACGACCGAAAAATTTGCACGGTCGTAAGCAAGCAAGCAAGTGCGCAAGTGAACTTAATATAAAGGATTAAAAAAGCAATAAAACAGTGGGAGAGGGTGATGTGATCTTCCATTCAACTCCACTCACCTGGATCATCTGCGGTTGCATCATGCGTGTGGAGCTCGGAGTCGTCATGCTCATTGCAGACACGACCACTCATCACCATCGTCGTCGTCCGCAAAACTCAACACGGCGTACGCGACGCGGACACCAGATGTATTTTGCTCTGCTGTGGATGTAACTTTAAATCGTTTGTATGTCCAACGATGAATGACCACTGCACGACACGTGACCTATCATATACAGGGTGTCCGTGAAGTCTGTATTACTGGTAGGAACCTCCTGGTTACACCAGCCCACAGGAGATTATTGTGTCCGTCCGTCGTGCAGGGAAGGGCTGGGTGGGGAGGGTGGGGAGAGGCTGGGTGGGGAGGGGCTGGGTGGGGAGGGTGAGGAGGGGCTGGGTGGGGGGTGAGAGGGGTGGGGCTGGGTAAGGGGTGGGTGGGTAGGGAGGGGCTGGTCACCCCGTGGTGCCCTTATAACAGGACCCTGCGGGGTGGGCTGGTAGGAACGAATAACCAAAGAATATAAACATCATGTATTATTACACTTGTTTAGCCAGGAAAGCCCCACTGAGTCTAAAGGTTTTGTAGGGTCCTGCCAAGTGTTTGCAGTAGGGGGCGATGTTGCTACACCGAATCGGACGATACGAAGGGAGAGTGTGAGGCCTAGTTCTAGGCTTTAGGCCTAGCTGTAGGCGTTAGGCCGCTGTGAGTTAATTTGTAATTTAAATGTTTAATTATTTATGTAAAAGCTTTAAATGTAAATGTTTCTATTTAAAAACATCAGGGAATGTAACATTGTAAAACATTAACTCCCTTTCACACATGCGGGGGTACGATATGAAGGGAGAGGTTGAGGCCTAGTTCTAGGCTTTAGGCCTAGCCGTAGGCTTTAGGCCGCCGTGAGTTAATTTTAAAATGAAATGTTTTTATTATTTATGTAAAAGCTTTAAATTTAAATGTTTCTATTTAAAAGCATCAGGGAATGTAACATTGTTAAACTTAACTCCCTTGCACACACGCGGGGGTACGATACGAAGGGAGAGTGATAGGCGTAGTTCGAGGCTTTAGGCCTAGCTGTAGGCTTTAGGGCGCTGTGAGTCAAATTTGAATTTAAACGTTTTAATTAAAAGCTATCTGAGGGAATTATAAGGGAATGTTACACTTGTTTAGTCAGGAAAGCCTCATTAATTTAAATGTTATAAAGCTATCTGAGGGAATTATAAGGGAATGTTACACTTGTTTAGCCAGGAAAGCGTCACTGAGTCTAAAGGTTTTTGTAGGGTCATGCCAAGTGTTTGCAGTAGGGGGCGATGTTGCTACACGGTCGGACGGACGGTCGGACGGACGGACGATATAATCTATTGTAGGCTGGTCCACTTCGTTCCTACCAGTAAAACTCAACGTTTAACCTACTCACGCCGGCTTGTGCCCGCCCTCACAGTCGGCCATATTTGCGGAATACACCACGCCGCCGTTGACCTTGGCCATTGACCGAGCAACCCAACGTTCCTACCAGCTCCCTCCGCAGGAATGTGTTTTATTGAACTAATGGTATGTACAGGGACTTCTCTACTTACGAACATTCTACTTACGAACTTTCAAAGATACGAACAAACCTGTCCGTATGTCCAGTTGTCCGTTCGGACCGCGAGTTGTAAATTCAACTGCCGCGCAATAGATGGCGGTGGTGACATCTACATCTGCAGAATGTGAAGAACGAGTGGCATCTACATCTGCAGAACGTGAAGAACCAGTGGCATCTACATCTGCAGAACGTCAAGAACCATTGGCATCTACATCTGCAGAACGTGAAGAACCAGTGGCATCTACATCTGCAGAACGTCAAGAACCAGTGGCATCTACATCTGCAGAACGTGAAGAACCAGTGGCATCTACATCTACAGAACGTGAAGAACCAGTGGCATCTACACCTGCAGAACGTGAAGAACCAGTGGCGTCTACATTTGCAGAACGTTAAGAACCAGTGGCATCTACACCTGCAGAACGTGAAGAACCAGTGGCATCGACATCTGCAGAACGTGAAGAACCAGTGGCATCTACATCTACAGGAGATTGTACGACTTTTTAAAGCCATTCCCAGTGTTTCGTGTACATGCCGTGCAACATGTTTGGAATCGCCAGGAGTAAAGTTGGACCCCCTCACTCCCCTCCCCTCCCAGCAACGCCGTTTCCATCTCTCGCAATCCCGCGATGTAACAATAATCCCATCGGATGCGACACGCGAGTCGATTTAGTCGCTCCGTCTCCACGAGGGTTGTACATCACTCGTGCGCGTCCCGTCACGTGGGCTGCCACTCGGCTGCTCGTCTCCTGTGGCAATCAGTTAAGCCCCTCAACGTCATCATCATCAGCAGCAGCGCCACCCATTCATCATCAGCATCAGCAGCAGCCTCCACTCATTCATCATCAACACCATCATCAGCAGCAGCGCCACCCATTCATCAACACCACTATCATCATCAGCAGCCTCCACTCATTCATGATCAACACCATCATCATCATCAACAGCGCCACCCATTTATCATCAACATCATCATAATCAGCAGCAGCGCCACCCATTCATCATCGACACCATTATCATCAACAGCAGCGCCACCCATTCATTATCAACACCATCATCATCAGCAGCGCCACCCATTCATCATCAACACCATCATCATCAGCAGCAGCGCCACCCATTCATCATCAACACCATCATCGTCATCAGCAGCGCCACCCATTCATCATCAACACCACCATCATCATAATCAGCAGCAGCGCCACCCATTCATCATCATAATCAGCAGCAGCGCCACCCATTCATCATCAACACCATCATCATCATCATCAGCAGCGCCACCCATGCATCATCAACACCATCATCATCATCATCATCAGAAGCAGCGCCACCCATTCATCATCAACACCATCATCAGCAGCAGCCTCCACTCATTCATCATCAACACCATAATCATCAACAGCAGCGCCACCCATTCATCATCAACACCATCATCAGCAGCAGCCTCCACTCATTCATCATCAACACCATCATCATCAACAGCAGCGCCACCCATTCATTATCAACACCATCATCATCAACAGCAGCGCCACCCATTCATTATCAACACCATCATCATCAGCAGCGCCACCCATTCATTATCAACACCATCATCAGCAGCAGCAGCGCCACCCATTCATTATCAACACCATCATCAGCAGCAGCCTCTACTCATTCATCATCAACACCATCATCGTCATCATCAGCAGCGCCACCCATTCATTATCAACACCATCATCATCAGCAGCGCCACCCATTCATCATCAACACCATCATCATCATCATCAGCAGCAGCGCCACCCATTCATCATCAACACCACCATCATCATAATCAGCAGCAGCGCCACCCATTCATCATGATAATCAGCAGCAGCGCCACCCATTCATCATCATCATCATCATCAGCAGCGCCACACATTCATCATCAACACCATCATCATCATCATCAGCAGCGCCACCCATTCATCATCAACACCACCATCATCATAATCAGCAGCAGCGCCACCCATTCATCATCATCATCATCAGCAGCGCCACCCATTCATCATCATCATCAGCAGCGCCACCCATTCATCATCAACACCATCATCACCATCAGCAGGCGCGATCTGTCCACTGCTGGATGAAGGCCTCCTTCCCTAAGCTGTCACCAGCTCTCATGGCACACAAGCCGATTTCCATTTCATCTCGGGCTCGTTTCATCCTTCGGCTGCCAGTCCAACGTTCGTCTCGACCACCGGGGGCCTCACAGCCGCGACGCTTCCTGCTCCGGCCCAACTTACTTTTCTCGAGGCCATACGGGGGTCTCTTTGTTTTGTAAATACGTTGTTCGGTTTTCTTTTGGTGTGGTTTTTACAAAAGCCCTCTTGGGTTTCCAAGCTCACCTGCACACTTTAAAAAAATGTAAATAATAAAATAATAATTAAATGTGTGTCTCTCGGTGTCCCCCCCCCACCCCATCCCGAGTGTGCCATATCATCTCCGCGCCTCTTTGCGACACGTTTCAGATGTTGTTCTGTTGGTTCAAATAATTTCCGGGTTTCTAACTCGAGGGTCGGCGCGCGTCTGACACTTTGTGGCCGTGGTTTGGCATTTTTAATCTCGCTCAGCCACACGATCGTGGGCACCTGTGACAAAAAAAACGACTGTCACCATCCTCTAGGGTTTTTTTCGGTAAAGTCACGTAGGAAAAAATAAATAATGAAAGTAAAAATAATATAAATAATAATAGAAATGAAATTATAAATCACGACGTTTCGGAGGCAACACAAGTCTCCGTCATCAGGTGGGACCGTCAGTTTCCGTCACCATCGGTGACAAAGACTTGGACACGCGTGAAAGAGACTGAACATGCGTGGAAAAAGAGCTTTATCGCTAATCGGATTCCTCCGGTATAAATAAATATTCAGATTCTTCGGAACAAAAAAAACATCCCGAAACAACAACATCGGATGGGACCCGACAAACGAGCAAAACTCGTTTCGCTGGCCTACGGGGAAGGTTTACAGCTGGAACACAAATACAAGATCCTTCCCCAGACAATCACTCAGCTGCCCGAGGGCTTGTCGCGCCCGGTGAATACTGCAGCGTGTGTGGTGGTGTGTCGCCCGGTCCTGGGCGTCCCCTAGGTCGACTCAGCCTCAAATAAGTGCCTGGTGCCATGTGTGAACATCGCCACTAGGGAGACAAAGGCGGCCGGGCGTGGTGCTGGCAACCCACCCCCTCGGCCTTCGTAGGTTCTACTCGCTAACAACACTTGCCCCGATTGTCTGGTTAAGGCTATACGGGGGATCTTTGTCTTTTTGTATTAACCGTGAACCAACGACGTCAGTCGCGAAACAAAGTGACGTCACCGTGGAACAAAGTGAGGTCACCCTGGAACAAAGTGAGGTCACCGTGGAACAAAGTGAGGTCACCGTGGAACAAAGTGAGGTCACCGTGGAACAAAGTGAGGTCACCGTGAGACAAAGTGAGGCCACCGTGGGTCAAAGTGACGTCACCCTGGAACAAAGTGAGGCCACCGTGGAACAAAGTGAGGTCACTGGAACAAAGTGAGGTCACCGTGGACAAAGTGAGGTCACCGTGGAACAAAGTGAGGTCACCGTGGACAAAGTGAGGTCACCGTGGGTCAAAGTGACGTCACCCTGGAACAAAGTGAGGTCACCGTGGACAAAGTGAGGTCACCGTGGAACAAAGTGAGGTCACCGTGGACAAAGTGAGGTCACCGTGGACAAAGTGAGGTCACCGTGGAACAAAGTGAGGTCACCGTGGAACAAAGTGACGTCACCCTGGAACAAAGTGAGGCCACCGTGGAACTAAGTGAGGTCACTGGAACAAAGTGAGGTCACTGGAACAAAGCAAGGTCACCCTGGAACAAAGCGAGGTCACCGTGGAACAAAGTGACGTCACCCTGGAACAAAGTGAGGCCACCGTGGAACTAAGTGAGGTCACTGGAACAAAGTGAGGTCACTGGAACAAAGTGAGGTCACCCTGGAACAAAGTGAGGCCACCTTGGCGGCGTGCCACCCTCATGGTCCAAATTCGTGAAAAATTCGAGAAATTGCTTTACATTCCAAACCACTCACATTGGGGTTACACCACAAGGCAAGCGGGCAACATCGCACAGGCATCTTGGGCCTGTGCCTGTAAGCGTCACTGCAACACACGTACACACGATTGCTCAACGAAGTGGGCTCATCTTCGCGTGCATATTTATAGCAGCAGCCAAAGACTCTAAACGGGTGATGTTGATTCTAAATGTGGAGAGGAAAAACCGGAGGACCCGGAGAAAAATCCACGCGACCACGAGGAGAGAGAGAGAGCTAGAGACGCAGACTCCAAATATGCATTAGCAGGCATCGTCAGGGCTTGGATCGAACCCATAACCTCCTGTATACCTGGCGAGGTAGTTAACATCTCCTAGCCACCTATGCTGCCCACTGCACCAACTTGCCGCGTTTTATCCGCCCCAGCGCTCCGCTAGTTATTGTGAGCGTCACTCCTCCGCCCTCAATGTACATATGTACGTTGAACTTCTTCCACATCGTACGTAGCCAACCGTGTTAATCGGAGGGTGGGTGTGCGTGGGTGAGTGACTGTGTGTGTGTGTGACTGTGAGTCTGTGTGTGTGTATGTCAAGGACAACAAACTAAATAACAAGCAGCAGTAGCTGCATATCACAAACACGCAAACTCCAAATATACAGCAGGCGTCAGGGTCGAACCAACGACCTCCTGCATACCAGGCGAGGGAGTTAACGTCTCTCCACCATGCAAACTCCAAATACACAGCAGGCGTCAGGGTCGGGATGGAACCAACGACCTCCTGTATACCAGGCGAGGGTGTTAACATCTCACCACCATGTAAACTCCAAATACACAGCAGGCGTCAGGGTCGGGATCGTACCCACGACCTCCTGTATACCAGGCGAGGTAGTTAACATCTCTCCACCATGTAAACTACAAATATACAGCAGGCGTCAGGGTCGGGATGGAACCCACGCCCTCCTTCATACCAGGCGAAGGTGGTGGTCCTAGCCACCGTGACTATGTACCCGTTTGCAAGGCGGCTGAACTGAGATACACCTGGCCACCACCACCACCACCACGTGCATCCCCATGCTCACACACGACCCAGCAGCAAAGTTCACTCAGCGCAGAGACATTGGAGTGCACGCTCTACCGCAGGCCTCCCCAAGCCCCGTGCCGCGGCCTGCTAGGAACCGGGCACCAAAGCAGCACGAGATGAGAGAGGTCATTAATTCTAGATTTGAAGCTTTCGTGACTGCAAGGATTCATATTCTTGGGTTTTTTCGGTACAGTCACGTAGGTAAAATGTATTAATTAAAATTAATAAAAGTAAAATAAAAATAAAACAAAAATCACGACGTTTCGGAGGCAACACAAGCTTCCGTCTTCAGGTGGAACCGTCACAGCACGATAGCTGTATCATGTGATACACCACCTACACCACTACACAGCTATCGTGCTGTGATCGTTCCACCTGAAGACGGAGGCTTGTGTTGCCTCCGAAACGTCGTGATTTTTATTTTACTTTTATTAATTAGAATTTAATTTTTTTACCTACGTGACTTTACCGAATAAACCCAAGAATATGAATCCTTGCAGTCACGAAAGCTTCAAATCTAGAATTAATACCCTCTACGGGAGGAATTCCACCTATCTGTTAGAGTTTTTAACAGACAACGAGACAAGAAGTCACAGCTTCTCGAGACGCTGGCCTTCCTCAAGAGATGCCGAGATAACAAGGTAATACCCATCGCTTTCACACTCACATCTGCTGACAAATACTGTTTCTTGGAATTTCTCTCACTTGATACAGCCATCGTGCTGTGACGGTTCCACCTGAAGACGGAAGCTTGTGTTGCCTCCGAAACGTCGTGATTTTTATTTAATTTTTATTTTACTTTTTTAATTATAATTTTTTACCTACGTGACTTTACCGAAAAAACCCAAGAATGTGAGAGCGGTGAGTCCGTGCGTGGAACCCGCCCGCCCCCATTGTTTCAGCACGTTCCTTCGGAGTGGGCAGGTGGGAACTCGGTTGGACAGCGCATTCGTGCCATCCGTGTTGGATACCGTAGTCGTGTTGGAGGTTGTAGTATGCACGACAGACAGACAGATAATCCCTGGCGGGCAGTGTGGAACCTGTTGCTCTTACCTGTATTTTTAAATCCTTTATATTAAGTTCACTTGCTTGCTTGCTTGCGCGCTTACGACCGTGCAAATCTTTCGGTCGTTTTTTAACCCACTTCCCGTGATCCAATCGAGCTGACATTTTGCACACAGACTCGTTGTGCGTGACACTTTATTTTCGTGAACATTTTTTTCCAAAATTTTAGGATTTTTTTTTTATATTTAATTACCAATTGCTTAATGGTGGCAGGCAATCATCTGACCCATAGGTGGCAGCCATCTCAAGCCAGAGGACGAGAGGACTCTAGCCGACACGCATATAAAGGATTTATAGTGTAACACTTTGTTTTTACGGGTTAATTTGTTTTACCACTTCCATCCGCGTCTCTTTCCCGCACTGCGCAATTGTCTCAGTGTCACCGTTTTGGTGAGCCCACAAGCTCTAACCCCCTAGTAGCCACAATTAGTAAAACACAAACGTCGCTGGAGTGCTTCTTCGAAAAGGGTGAAAGACCCAATGATGACCCCCCCCCCATCCCGGTCAGTGAAAAAATTGCTGCTGTAACGGACAACGAAAAATAATAAAACACGCTCGCCCTTTCTGCCCCCAGCCCCCCTCTAACCCGCTCTCCGTTATTGCCCCCCCCCCAAACTCCCGCCTCTTCGAGAATGCCCCTTGACTCCTCTGTCATCTAAAAATAAAAACAAATCTCCATTCGACGCCGAGCTGTGTGGGGCTCTTTGTGAGGCCCTCGACTTGTAATTGCGAGCGGCTCGCGTATCGCTCTCCGATTACGTGTTTTAGTTGTTGTTGTGTGTCAGGGTGTGTCGGGTGTGTGTATGTCGGGTGTGTGTGTGTGGGATGTGTGTGTGTGTCAGGGTGTGTATGTCGGGTGTGTGTGTGTGGGGTGTGTGTGTGTGGGGTGTGTGTGTGGGGTATGTGTGGGGTGTGTGTCAGTGCGTGTGTGTGTGTGGGATGTGTGTGTGTGTCAGGGTGTGTATGTGTGGGGGCGTGTGTGTGGGGTGTGTGTGTGTGGGGTGTGTGTGTGGGGTATGTGTGGGGTGTGTGTCAGTGCGTGTGTGTGTGTGGGATGTGTGTGTGTGTCAGGGTGTGTATGTGTGGGGGCGTGTGTGTGGGGTGCGTGTGTGTGGGGTGTGTGTGTGGGGTATGTGTGGGGTGTGTGTCAGTGCGTGTGTGCGTGTGCGCGGTAGTGTAGCGGTTAGCGCGCTGCGCTATGAACCCGGCCACCCGGATTCGATTCTAACTCACGACCAACACCCAGTGACGATTATCTGAACCGGTCCTGGGCCTCCCCTAGGTCGACTAAGCCTCAAATGAGTACCTGGTGCGGTGTGTAGTAAACATCGCCATTGGGGAGATACAGGCGGCCGGGCGCGGTGTTGGCCACCCACCCCCTCGTGTACCGTTCCGGCCTTCATAGGTGCTCGCTAACAGAACTTTCCCCTACAGTCTGTTAAGGCTATATGGGTGATCTTTGTCTTTACCTTTGACAGCCCACCCTGCCCTATTTCTGCTCGACGTCTCCGAAACCGAACATCGCACCTACGATAACAACACGGCACACACACACAGACACACACACACACGGCACACACACAGACACACTACACACACACACGGCACACACACACACAGACACACACACACACGGCACACACACAGACACACTACACACACACACGGCACACACACACACAGACACACACACACTACACACACACAGACACACTACACACACACACGACACACACTACACACACACACAGACACACACACACTACACACACACAGACACACACACACGGCACACACACACACACGGCACACACACACACACACAGACACACACACACAGACACACAGACACACACACACAGACACACACACACAGACACACACACAGACACACACACACACAGACACACACACACACACACACACAGACACACACACACACAGACACACACACACTACACACAGACACACACACACACGGCACACACACACACGGCACACACACGGCACACACACACACAGACACACACACACACGGCACACACACACACAGACACACACACACACAGACACACACACAGACACACACACACACGGCACACACACACAGACACACACACACTACACACACACGGCACACACACACAGACACACACACACGGCACACACACACAGACACACACACACACAGACACACACACAGACACACACACAGACAGACACACACACACAGACACACACACGGCACACACACACGGCACACACACAGACACACACACACACACAGACACACACACACAGACACACACACACACACAGACACACACACACACACGGCACACACACACACAGACACACGACACACACACACACGGCACACACACACAGACACACACACACACAGACACACACACAGACACACACACACAGACACACAGACACACACACACACAGACACACACACAGACACACACACGAGTCGGCGGTGTGGCCAGCACCGCGCCCGGCCGCCTTTGTCTTCCCCAGTGGCGATGTTCTTCGTTTGTCTCGCACACCCGCAGCAGGTAGTCTCATTTGAGGCTGAGCCGACCTAAGGGGAGGCCCAGGACCGATTCAGATAAGCGCAATCACCGGCGTTGGCCCGTGAGCGGGAATCGAACCCGTGTCGCCAGGTTCACAGTGCAGCGTAGCGCTAACCGCTGCACCACCGCTCCCCATGCATCCGCGTAGACTCGCACAAAGATTGCCCTGTGCAGCCCCGAACAGACGTGATTTGTTTGATTTGATTTCTAACTACGTGGAATTTACCGAAAGAACCAAAGAGTGTGGAGTCACGAAAGCTTTAAATCAAGACCCCAACAGGCTGTTGGGACAAGTGCTGTTAGCGGGCACCTAGGAAGGCACGAGGGGGTGAGGGCAGAGGTCGCAACCGGGTACCCGATACCCGTACCTTACCCGATACCCGGCTACCCGTACCCGGCCGGGTACGGGTAGCCGTTTGCGAGCTGGTGCGGCCGGGTACGGGTAGGCCGTGAGTCACTGGTGAGTAACCGTTTGTCACTCATTTCGGGTAGGGAACGGGTAGGGAACGGGTACCCGTACCCGGCCGGGCGACCCTGGTGCGGCCGGGTACGGGTAAGGAATCAAAGCCCGTTTGCGACCTCTGGGGTGGCCGGGATCACGCCCGGCCGCCTTTGTCTCCCTTGTGGGGATGTTTACACACACACACACAGCACCAGCCACTCATTGGAGGTTGACACACAAACACACACAAACACGCGCGCACACGCAACAGGGGACCCACAGTGATGCTCGCGTTTCACTTTCACGGCAAATTAAAAATAAGGAATAAAGCACGTGGGTCTAAACTGGGAGCAGATGCGGGGCTTGCTTAATCTGGGGGGGGGGGGGTCACGCAGGCGACGGGGAAGTTCTGGTTGGCCGCACGCTACCCCCTCTGAGAACCCGCGGGGGCCTCCGAGCGAGTGGCACGCAGCACGGCGCCAGCTGCGGTCACAGCCGCAACGAGCAGACCCGTCACTCGGGCGCCGGGGATTAAATAAACAACCCACAGCACCCCAGCACGCACCACAACATACACAGCACACCACCCCCACACCACCCCCACACACCAGCCCATACCACACCACACCAGCCCGCACCACAACACACCAGCCCGAACCACAACACACCACAACACACCAGCCCGAACCACAACACAACACACCAGCACACACCAGCCCGCACCACAACACACAATCCCCACACACCAGCCCGTACCAGCCCATACCACAACACACCAGCCCATACCACAACACACCACCCCCCCCACACCAGCCCACAACACACCACACCAGCCCACACCCCAGGCACACATAGGGTGCTCTCTCTCTCGATTACACACACGTATCAACAACTCGTCAATGGGAGTTGGCCAAACGTCCTTGTGTAGGATCACAGAGCTTGGGCAATTGTTGGCGCTCGTGCTGGATCCAAGGTGGGGAAAAAGGTGGGGGGAGGGGGGGTATACCGTGCCGATACCTCGAGTATTTTACCACGGATATTTTACCACTTGACGCCGTACATGGACTAGATTGTTGCGTGTTGGTGTAGGACCCGAGTTACTAGACGATAAACATTTATTTTACATTTTAGACCAGGTAAGACCCCACTGAGCTGTGTAGCTCTTTACCGGAAGCGATCTGGCCATCGCAAAGGATGGCCCCAAAAAAGGGGCTTCATCATCACCATCACGTGCAAACGTATTGCAGCCAAATACTCCGAAATGCACGGCGACTCTAAATGTCGAGGGGAAACCGGAGGGCCCGGAGAGAAATCCACGCAGCCACGGGGAGAAAGTGTGAACACGCAAACTCCAAATATAGAGCAGGCGTCGAACCCACGACCTCCTGTACACCAGGCGATGTAGTTACACAAAGTCTCCCCCCCCCCCACTGGTTTGAAATTCCACCTCTCGCCTACGAAGAACTAAAACCCCGGCGACCGCTACAATCGTTTTCAACAAGTCATTTATTCAAACGCCTCTTGCAAAACATGGCAGCCCACCGCCACCGCCGCCGCTTTCCTCTACAAATATATAAAAAAAACAGCGACACACAAACGTCCAGTGATCCGGCCGGCGCCGCGCGTTCAGGTCGCCGCGCGTTCAGGTCGCCGCGCGTTCAGGTCACCGCGCGTTCAGGTCACGTGGGCACGGCGCACCTCGAGGCCGCGTGAAAGCGAGGAAGTCTCGCCTCTGCTGGGAGGAGATCACGGGGAGAGACCCTGGTGCCATGGTGTTGACCGACTGCGACGACCGGCACACAACCTGTGCCCCCCCACCCACTGTGCCGACCTTGCAGCGTTTTAGCCGCCCGGTGCCCCGCTCGTTGTTGTGAGCGTCGCTCCTCCGCCCTCCGTTGTTGCTGGAGGGCGACTGCCTCCAACTGCCCAGTAGCAACAGCAGTAGCAGCGTCCTTCACGAGCCTCCTCCACAGAGGCCGATCTTGACACCGCTGGTACCGGACATTGGCAAGTCGCCATCGAGTTACGCTTACACACTCACACACTCACACTCTAACACTCTCACACACACACTCACACACACACACACTCTCACACACACACTCACACACTCACGACTCGCAGCAGTTGTTTTTGCTCCGATTTCTATTCGTTTTTCCTTGAGAAAGGCATGAACATGAATGGAGAAAGTAAGAGCTCTAGAGAGCTGCTCTCTGTTCGTCCACGAGTTCGTGTCTCCATGTATCCGTGCGTTCGAGTCTCCGTGTCTCCTCCGCGTCTCCGTGTGTCCGTCTCCACGTGTCGGTGCGTTCGTGTCTCCGTGTTCATGCGATCGTGTCTCCATGTGTCCGTGTCTCCACGTCTCTGTGCCTCCGCGTGTCCGTCTCCACGTGTCTCCGTATTCGAGTCTTCGTGTCTCTGCGTGTCCGTGTCTCCACACGTCCGTGTCTCCGCGTGTCCCCGTGTCTGTGCATCTCCCCGACTCCACAAATCCGTGTCTCCGCGTGTCCCCGTCTCCGTGTCTGTTTATCTCCCCGACTGCACATATCCGTGTGTCTCCGCGTGTCTCCGCGTGTCTCCGCGTGTCTCCGCGTGTCTCCGCGTGTCTCCGCGTGTCTCCGCGTGTCTCCGCGTGTCTCCGCGTGTCTCCGCGTGTCTCCGCGTGTCTCCGCGTGTCTCCGCGTCTCCGCGTGTCTCCGCGTGTCTCCGCGTGTCTCCGCGTGTCTCCGCGCGTCGGTCTTCAGCACTTGGAGTAGCGCCTGCTGATGGAGTCGCGGTAAAACTCAAAAACTTTGGTGGACGCCTCCCGGCTGAGCGCCACGCAGCGCTGGTACTGGGGTAGGGGGAGGGGGGGGTGGTGCGGGGGAGGGGGGGGGGGTGCGGGGAAGGGGGGAGGGGTGCGAGGGAGGGCAGAAATCATCAATCATCAGATCACAGTCTCGACACGGGCAGCAAGTTGCCGTTTAATAACTAAACTATTTTTACTGGTAGGAACCTCCTGGTTCCACCAGCCCACAGGGGATTATTGTGGCCGTCCGTCGTGCATACAAATATGGGAGGGGTGGGGCTGGGTGGAGAGGGGAACCGTTGACCCTGCAGGCCATTGACCGAGCAACCCAACGTTCCTACCAGCTCCCTCCGCAGGAATGTGTTTTATTTTACGAGGTAAGGCCCGACTCAGCTCCGTGGCTCTTTGTCAGAAGCGACCTGGCCACCACAAGCGACCGCCGAAGGAAGGGGCTTCATCATCATCACGTGGAGATTTATAGCGGCCGAATACTCCGAATGTGTGACGTCGATTCAGCACCCTGCCGCTGTATACGATGGGGGGGGGGGGGGGGGGTGCGACACTCGTGGGTGGTGGTAATTCCACGTTCATATGGCGAGGGTGAGTGGGGCTACCTCGGTGGCGTCGAGTCGCCCCTTGGTGGACGACGCCAGGATGTTCTTGCCGCTGCTGTCCAGGGCGATCGTGACGAGCGCTCGGCCCTCCTGCGGAGAGGGGGCCACGCGGATTGAGTCCACAACTTCGCTCGCACGCAGCCTGGCTCACCCACGGCCTGGCCGGGGTTCGCGACCCCTGGGTGACCTCCTCACCTTCTCTGCGCTGGTGTCGGGGTCGAGGCCGATGGTGCCGTCGCGCGCGATGGCGCAGGCCACGCCGCAGAAGAGGCAGCGCAGCGCGAGCCCCGCGTCGGCCAGCGCCATGCAGGCGGCGCTCACGCAGCACGCCAGCAGCTGGTGCTGCGTCAAGGAAGGTGGGGGGCACGGTGGGGGGGGGGGGGGGCACGGTGGCGGGGCACGGTGGGGGGCACGGTGGGGGGCTCGGGACGGGATGATGTGGGGAGGGGGGATGGCGTCAGGGGTCATGGTGACGATTAGGGGGGTCAGGATGACAGCGAGGAGCATGAAGATGATGATGAGGAGGAGGTAGAGGAGGCTGTACAAGAGGAGGAGGAGGTAGAGGAGGAGGAGGTACAGGAGGAGCTGTGTGTTTGCTAGCGGCGGTGTCTCGGAGCGCTTTGCCACTCGCGACGTGCATCTCGCGCCCCCACCCCCGGCGTGTCACCATCAGCCCCCCCCCCCAGCGGCGGCTGTCGCCGTGCGGCTCCAGGCGACTCGGCTCCAACGCGGCTACGAGAGAGAGACCGCCGGTCGGGGGCGACGATCGTGCCACGGGGACCCGCTCCGACCCGCCCCCAACCCGCTAAAACCCGACACGACGACCCTTCCCAAGGCACCTCTCCAATCGGCGCGGTCGGCTCACGTGCGCGGCGTGACAAGATGTTGTCCGCGCGCACGGACTGAGCCCGCTACGAAGCGAGCGCGAGGCGGTGTGCGAGGATACGGCGCCGGCGTCGTGCACCACCTGCAGGACCAGCGTGATGGAGGTGCGGGGGTGCAGCGACGAGAGCAGCGTCGCCTCCAGCACGCCGCGCACAAACTGCTCCTGGCTCTTCTCCCGCACGCCTGCGCGCAACCAACGCACGGACACACACACGTACGCACGGACACACACACGAACGCACGGACACACGCACGTACGCACGGACACACGCACGTACGCACGGACACACACACATACGCACGGACACACACACGTACGCACGGACACACACACGTACGCACGGACACACACACGTACGCACGGACACACACACGTACGCACGGACACACGCACGTACGCACGGACACACGCACGTACGCACGGACACACACACGTACGCACGGACACACGCACGCACGGACACACACGCGCACGCACGGATACACACATGTACGCACGGACACACACGCGCACGCACGAACATGCGCACGGACATACACACGTACGGACACACGCACGGACGGACACACGCGCGCATATACACACACACTCACGCGTACACACATACACACACACAGACTAACGCAAACACACACACACATACATGCACACACACAGACACACGCACAGACACACGCAAACACACACAGACATACACACACACAGACACACACAAACATACACACACACACACACGCGCACACACACACGCACACATACAGGCACACAGACACACGCACACACATACACGCACACAGACACACAAACATACACACACGCACACACACACACACACACGCACACACACACACACACGCACACACACACGGGGTCACGGTTAGGGTTGCGGTGAGAGTAAGGCTCTGGCTGGGTTTGGGAACGAGTTCAGGCTAGGGTCAGAGGAAGGGTCCAGGTGGGGTTGGGCTCTCAGGTGCAGGGTTCACAGAGAGAGTGGAACGATGTTCGATACGGGAGCAAGCTGGACCAAGGGCGGGTCAGGGGACGGCTCTGGGTCAGTGAGCGTCGCTCTCAGCGACGGTCGAGGTCGGGCTGAGCGAGGGCCCTCTGCTTTGGGCTCAGAATCAATGTTGTTTATCCTGCAGGAGGAATCCGATGAGCGATAAAGCTCTTTTTTCACGGACGTCCAGTCGGGGGCACGGGGTCAGATCGTTTCAACGAACAAACTAGGCAAGTGGATTGTATAGGAAAGGTAAGCAAATCACGTGAAATGAAATAGAAATAACACGTAACTCTAAATGCTATATTTAGATTTAAAGCTTTCGTGACTGCAGCGATTCATATTCTTGGTTCTTTCGGTAAAGTCACGTAGAAGGGAAACAATTAAATAATAAAAAATATAAAACGATAAAATTCTCACGACGTTTTGACTGCAACACAAGCAATCATCAGGTGTGAAAAACACAGCAACATTTTTTTTTCTTGCTGTGGATTTCACACCTGATGACGATTGCTTGTGTTGCAGTCGAAACGTCGTGAGAATTTTATTGTTTCAGATTTTTATTATTTTATTGTTTCCCTTCTACGCGACTTTACCGAAAGAACCAAGACCACGAATGTTGTTATCTTACCAGGTACAGCGCACTGAGCGATTCACTTAATTTCAAGAAGAGACCTAGGCTCTCACGAATGACAGCTCAACTAAAGTGACCCATCAGGTGTGGATGTTCCCGGCCATCCTGGCCGCGAGCTCAACTCCAACCCGGGTGGTCGGGCCCCACACGCTGGGGTCCACGGTCAGGGCAGGGTCAAAGGGCAGTGCCGGATGATCCTAGTTGCAAAAGTAGCTGCACGTGTAGCAGCTGCACGTGTAGCAGCTACAACATGTGTAGTAGCTACATGTGTAGTAGCTGCATGTGTAGTAGCTGCACGTGTAGTAGCTACATGTGTAGTAGCTACATGTGTAGTAGCTGCACGTGTAGCAGCTGCACGTGTAGCAGCTACAACACGTGTAGTAGCTGCATGTGTAGTAGCTACATGTGTAGCAGCTGCACGTGTAGTAGCTGCACGTGTAGTAGCTGCACGTGTAGTAGCTGCACGTGTAGCAGCTGCATGTGTAGTAGCTGCACGTGTAGTAGCTGCATGTGTAGCAGCTGCATGTGTAGTAGCTGCACGTGTAGTAGCTGCACGTGTAGTAGCTGCATGTGTAGCAGCTGCATGTGTAGTAGCTGCACGTGTAGTAGCTGCACGTGTAGTAGCTGCACGTGTAGTAGCTGCACGTGTAGTAGCTGCACGTGTAGTAGCTGCATGTGCAGTAGCTGCATGTGTAGTAGCTGCATGTGTAGTAGCTGCACGTGTAGTAGCTGCATGTGTAGCAGCTGCATGTGTAGTAGCTGCACGTGTAGTAGCTGCACGTGTAGTAGCTGCACGTGTAGTAGCTGCACGTGTAGTAGCTGCATGTGTAGTAGCTGCATGTGTAGTAGCTGCATGTGTAGTAGCTGCATGTGTAGTAGCTGCACGTGTAGTAGCTGCACGTGTAGTAGCTGCATGTGTAGTAGCTACATGTGTAGTAGCTACACGTGTAGTAGCTGCATGTGTAGTAGCTGCATGTGTAGTAGCTACATGTGTAGTAGCTGCATGTGTAGTAGCTGCACGTGCAGTAGCTGCACGTGTAGTAGCTGCACGTGCAGTAGCTGCACGTGCAGTAGCTGCACGTGTAGTAGCTGCATGTGTAGTAGCTACATGTGTAGTAGCTGCATGTGTAGTAGCTACACGTGTAGTAGCTGCACGTGTAGTAGCTGCACGTGTAGTAGCTGCACGTGTAGTAGCTGCATGTGTAGTAGCTGCACGTGTAGTAGCTGCACGTGTAGTAGCTACATGTGTAGTAGCTGCACGTGTAGTAGCTGCACGTGTAGTAGCTGCACGTGTAGTAGCTGCACGTGTAGTAGCTACATGTGTAGTAGCTGCACGTGTAGCAGCTGCATGTGTAGTAGCTGCATGTGTAGTAGCTACATGTGTAGTAGCTGCACGTGTAGTAGCTGCACGTGTAGTAGCTGCACGTGTAGTAGCTGCACGTGTAGTAGCTGCACGTGTAGCAGCTGCACGTGTAGTAGCTGCACGTGTAGTAGCTGCACGTGTAGTAGCTGCACGTGTAGTAGCTGCACGTGTAGTAGCTGCACGTGTAGTAGCTGCGTGTGTAGCAGCTGCACGTGTAGCAGCTGCACGTGTAGCAGCTGCACGTGTAGCAGCTGCATGTGTAGTAGCTACATGTGTAGTAGCTGCACGTGTAGTAGCTACACGTGTAGTAGCTACATGTGTAGTAGCTGCATGTGTAGTAGCTGCACGTGTAGTAGCTGCACGTGTAGTAGCTGCACGTGTAGTAGCTGCACGTGTAGTAGCTGCACGTGTAGTAGCTACACGTGTAGTAGCTGCATGTGTAGTAGCTGCATGTGTAGTAGCTACATGTGTAGTAGCTGCACGTGTAGTAGCTACATGTGTAGTAGCTACATGTGTAGTAGCTGCATGTGTAGTAGCTGCACGTGTAGTAGCTGCACGTGTAGTAGCTGCACGTGTAGTAGCTGCACGTGTAGTAGCTGCACGTGTAGTAGCTGCACGTGTAGTAGCTGCACGTGTAGTAGCTGCACGTGTAGTAGCTACACGTGTAGTAGCTGCACGTGTAGTAGCTACACGTGTAGTAGCTGCACGTGTAGTAGCTGCACGTGTAGTAGCTGCACGTGTAGTAGCTGCACGTGTAGTAGCTGCATGTGTAGTAGCTGCACGTGTAGTAGCTGCACGTGTAGTAGCTACACGTGTAGTAGCTGCACGTGTAGTAGCTGCACGTGTAGTAGCTGCACGTGTAGTAGCTGCACGTGTAGTAGCTGCATGTGTAGTAGCTACATGTGTAGTAGCTGCACGTGTAGTAGCTACATGTGTAGTAGCTACATGTGTAGTAGCTGCATGTGTAGTAGCTGCACGTGTAGTAGCTGCACGTGTAGTAGCTGCACGTGTAGTAGCTGCACGTGTAGTAGCTGCACGTGTAGTAGCTACACGTGTAGTAGCTGCATGTGTAGTAGCTGCACGTGTAGTAGCTACATGTGTAGTAGCTGCACGTGTAGTAGCTGCACGTGTAGTAGCTACATGTGTAGTAGCTGCATCATATGTAGTAGCTGCATGTGTAGTAGCTACATGTGTAGTAGCTACATGTGTAGTAGCTGCATGTGTAGTAGCTGCACGTGTAGTAGCTGCACGTGTAGTAGCTACATGTGTAGTAGCTGCATGTGTAGTAGCTGCATCATATGTAGTAGCTGCATGTGTAGTAGCTACATGTGTAGTAGCTACATGTGTAGTAGCTGCATGTGTAGTAGCTGCACGTGTAGTAGCTGCACGTGTAGTAGCTGCACGTGTAGTAGCTACATGTGTAGTAGCTGCATGTGTAGTAGCTACACGTGTAGTAGCTGCATGTGTAGTAGCTGCGTGTGTAGTAGCTACGCGTGTAGTAGCTGCATGTGTAGTAGCTACATGTGTAGTAGGAGCTACGGGCTCCGCACTTGCAAGGAGCCCGTGCTAAATGCTTTCAAGCTATCAATTCCGGTTCAATGATTCTGCACTTGCTCTATGACTATAGCACTATACCGCCTTCAGCTTTTATGAACGACTGGGTATTTAAGGTTAGCGATTTGTCGTATTATCTGGCCGTATAGCAAGTGAAAAAATACAATTACTTTACTATGCAAGTTAAACATGTATGTGTTAGGGCCCCTTTAACACATAGAGCTGGTAGGAACGTTGGGTTGCTCGGTCAATGGCCAGGGTCAACGGCGGCGTGGTGTATTCCGCAAATATGGCCAACTGTGAGGGCAGACACAAGCCGGCGTGAGTAGGTTAAACGTTGAGTTTTATAAAGGCACCACGGGGTGACCAGCCCCTCCCCACCCAGCCCCACCACCCCCCACACAGCCCCTCCCCACCCAGCCCCTCCCCACCCTCTCCTCCCCACCCTCTCCTCCCCACCCTCCCCTCCCCACCCAGCCCCACCCAGCCCCTCCCCACCCAGCCCCTCCCCTCTCCACCCAGCCCCACCCCTCCCATTTTTGGATGCACGACGGATGGAAACAATAATCCCCTGTGAGCTGGTGTAACCAGGAGGTTCCTACCAGTATAACAAATGCTATAGTCCACGCACTAGCTTAGTCACGGGGGGGGTGCCTGGGGGTGAGCCTGCGGATGGCGGCGGAGCAATCACCGGGGAGGCCGGTCTTGGGCTTGAGGATCACCTCCAGCGTGGCGCGGTCCGACTGCTCCCGGCTCACGCGAACCTCGGCCGGGCCGTAGACAGCGGCCAGCACCGCCGTGTCGCCTGTGGCACGGCGGACGGATGAGAGGCGCGCAGACTCGCACAACGAGAGACGCGGAGACTCGCACAACGAGAGACGCGGAGACTCACACAACGAGAGACGCGGAGACTCGCACAACGAGAGACGCGGAGACCCGCACAGAGATGCGGAGACTCGCACAACAAGAGACGCGGAGACTCGCACAATGAGAGACGCGCAGACTCGCACAACGAGAGGCGCGCAGACTCGCACAACGAGAGACGCGGAGACTCGCACAACGAGAGACGCGCAGACTCGCACAACGAGAGACGTGCAGACTCGCACGAGAGGCGCGCAGACTCGCACAACGAGAGACGCGGAGACTGGCACAACGAGAGACGCGGAGACTCGCACAACGAGAGACGCGGAGACTCGCACAACGAGAGGCGCGCAGACTCGCACAACGAGAGACGCGGGGACTCGCACAACGAGAGGCGCGCAGACTCGCACAACGAGAGGCGCGCAGACTCGCACAACGAGAGACGCGGAGACTCGCACAACGAGAGGCGCGCAGACTCGCACAACGAGAGACGCGGAGACTCGCACAACGAGAGACGCGGAGACTCGCACAACGAGAGGCGCGCAGACTCGCACAACGAGAGACGCGGAGACTCGCACAACGAGAGGCGCGGAGACTCGCACAACGAGAGACGCGGAGACTCGCACAACGAGAGGCGCGCAGACTCGCACAACGAGAGGCGCGCAGACTCGCACAACGAGAGACGCGGAGACTCGCACAACGAGAGACGCGGAGACTCGCACAACGAGAGACGCGGAGACTCGCACAATGAGAGACGCGCAGACTCGCACAATGAGAGACGCGCAGACTCGCACAACGAGAGACGCGGAGACTCGCACAACGAGAGGCGCGCAGACTCGCACAATGAGAGACGCGGAGACTCGCACAACGAGAGACGCGCAGACTCGCACAACGAGAGACGCGCAGACTCGCACAATGAGAGACGCGCAGACTCGCACAATGAGAGACGCGGAGACTCGCACAACGAGAGGCGCGCAGACTCGCACAACGAGAGACGCGGAGACTCGCACAACGAGAGACGCGCAGACTCGCACAACGAGAGACGCGGAGACTCGCACAACGAGAGACGCGGAGACTCGCACAACGAGAGACGCGCAGACTCGCACAACGAGAGGCGCGCAGACTCGCACAACGAGAGGCGCGCAGACTCGCACAACGAGAGGCGCGCAGACTCGCACAACGAGAGACGCGGAGACTCGCACAACGAGAGACGCGGAGACTCGCACAACGAGAGACGCGGAGACTCGCACAATGAGAGACGCGCAGACTCGCACAATGAGAGACGCGCAGACTCGCACAACGAGAGACGCGGAGACTCGCACAACGAGAGGCGCGCAGACTCGCACAATGAGAGACGCGGAGACTCGCACAACGAGAGACGCGCAGACTCGCACAACGAGAGACGCGGAGACTCACACAACGAGAGACGCGCAGACTCGCACAATGAGAGACGCGGAGACTCGCACAATGAGAGACGCGGAGACTCGCACAATGAGAGACGCGCAGACTCGCACAACGAGAGACGCGGAGACTCGCACAACGAGAGACGCGGAGACTCACACAACGAGAGACGCGGAGACTCGCACAATGAGAGACGCGGAGACTCGCACAACGAGAGACGCGGAGACTCGCACAACGAGAGGCGCGGAGACTCGCACAACGAGAGACGCGGAGACTCGCACAATGAGAGGCGCGGAGACGCACAACGAGAGACGCGGAGACTCGCACAACGAGAGACGCGGAGACTCGCACAACGAGAGACGCGGAGACTCGCACAACGAGAGACGCGGAGACTCGCACAACGAGAGGCGCGGAGACTCGCACAATGAGAGACGCGGAGACTGGCACAATGAGAGACGCGCAGACTCGCACAATGAGAGACGCGGAGACTCGCACAACGAGAGACGCGGAGACTCACACAACGAGAGACGCGCAGACTCGCACAACGAGAGACGCGGAGACTCGCACAATGAGAGACGCGGAGACACGCACAATGAGAGACGCGCAGACTCGCACAACGAGAGACGCGGAGACTCACACAACGAGAGACGCGGAGACTCGCACAACGAGAGACGCGGAGACTCGCACAATGAGAGACGCGGAGACTCACACAACGAGAGACGCGGAGACTCGCACAACGAGAGACGCGGAGACTCGCACAACGAGAGACGCGGAGACTCACACAACGAGAGACGCGCAGACTCGCACAACGAGAGACGCGGAGACTCGCACAATGAGAGACGCGCAGACTCGCACAACGAGAGACGCGGAGACTCGCACAACGAGAGGCACGCAGACTCGCACAACGAGAGACGTGGAGACTCGCACAATGAGAGACGCGCAGACTCGCACAACGAGAGACGCGGAGACTCGCACAACGAGAGGCGCGCAGACTCGCACAACGAGAGACGCGGAGACTCGCACAATGAGAGACGTGCAGACTCGCACAACGAGAGACGTGGAGACTCGCACAATGAGAGACGCGGAGACACGCACAACGAGAGACGCGGAGACTCACACAACGAGAGGCGCGCAGACTCGCACAACTAGAGACGCGGAGACTCGCACAACGAGAGACGCGGAGACTCGCACAAAGAGAGGCGCGCAGACTCGCACAACGAGAGGCGCGCAGACTCGCACAACGAGAGACGCGCAGACTCGCACAACGAGAGGCGCGCAGACTCGCACAACGAGAGGCGCGGAGACTCGCACAACGAGAGGCGCGCAGACTCGCACAACGAGAGACGCGGAGACTCGCACAACGAGAGACGCGGAGACTCGCACAACGAGAGACGCGGAGACTCGCACAACGAGAGGCGCGCAGACTCGCACAACGAGAGACACGGAGACTCGCACAACGAGAGGCGCGCAGACTCGCACAACGAGAGACGCGGAGACTCGCACAACGAGAGGCGCGCAGACTCGCACAACGAGAGACGCGGAGACTCGCACAACGAGAGACGCGGAGACTCGCACAACGAGAGGCGCGCAGACTCGCACAACGAGAGACGCGGAGACTCGCACAACGAGAGGCGCGGAGACTCGCACAACGAGAGACGCGGAGACTCGCACAACGAGAGGCGCGCAGACTCGCACAACGAGAGACGCGCAGACTCGCACAACGAGAGACGCGGAGACTCGCACAACGAGAGGCGCGCAGACTCGCACAACGAGAGACGCGGAGACTCGCACAACGAGAGGCGCGCAGACTCGCACAACGAGAGGCGCGCAGACTCGCACAACGAGAGACGCGGAGACTCGCACAACGAGAGACGCGGAGACTCGCACAACGAGAGACGCGGAGACTCGCACAACGAGAGGCGCGCAGACTCGCACAACGAGAGACGCGGAGACTCGCACAACGAGAGGCGCGCAGACTCGCACAACGAGAGACGCGGAGACTCGCACAAAGAGAGGCGCGCAGACTCGCACAACGAGAGGCGCGCAGACTCGCACAACGAGAGGCGCGCAGACTCGCACAACGAGAGACGCGGAGACTCGCACAACGAGAGACGCGGAGACTCGCACAACGAGAGACGCGGAGACTCGCACAACGAGAGGCGCGCAGACTCGCACAACGAGAGGCGCGCAGACTCGCACAACGAGAGGCGCGCAGACTCGCACAACGAGAGACGCGGAGACTCGCACAACGAGAGGCGCGCAGACTCGCACAACGAGAGACGCGGAGACTCGCACAACGAGAGACGCGGAGACTCGCACAACGAGAGGCGCGCAGACTCGCACAACGAGAGACGCGGAGACTCGCACAACGAGAGGCGCGGAGACTCGCACAACGAGAGGCGCGGAGACTCGCACAATGAGAGGCGCGGAGACACGCACAACGAGAGACGCGGAGACTCGCACAACGAGAGGCGCGCAGACTCGCACAATGAGAGACGCGGAGACTCGCACAATGAGAGACGCGCAGACTCGCACAATGAGAGACGCGCAGACTCGCACAACGAGAGACGCTGAGACTCGAACAACGAGAGGCGCGCAGACTCGCACAAAGAGAGACGCGGAGACTCGCACAACGAGAGACGCGCAGACTCGCACAACGAGAGACGCGGAGACTCGCACAACGAGAGACGCGCAGACTCGCACAACGAGAGACGCGGAGACTCGCACAACGAGAGACGCGGAGACTCGCACAACGAGAGACGCGGAGACTCGCACAACGAGAGACGCGGAGACTCGCACAACGAGAGACGCGGAGACTCGCACAACGAGAGGCGCGCAGACTCGCACAACGAGAGACGCGGAGACTCGCACAACGAGAGGCGCGCAGACTCGCACAACGAGAGACGCGGAGACTCGCACAAAGAGAGGCGCGCAGACTCGCACAACGAGAGGCGCGCAGACTCGCACAACGAGAGGCGCGCAGACTCGCACAACGAGAGACGCGGAGACTCGCACAACGAGAGACGCGGAGACTCGCACAACGAGAGACGCGGAGACTCGCACAACGAGAGGCGCGCAGACTCGCACAACGAGAGGCGCGCAGACTCGCACAACGAGAGGCGCGCAGACTCGCACAACGAGAGACGCGGAGACTCGCACAACGAGAGGCGCGCAGACTCGCACAACGAGAGACGCGGAGACTCGCACAACGAGAGACGCGGAGACTCGCACAACGAGAGGCGCGCAGACTCGCACAACGAGAGACGCGGAGACTCGCACAACGAGAGGCGCGGAGACTCGCACAACGAGAGGCGCGGAGACTCGCACAACGAGAGGCGCGGAGACACGCACAACGAGAGACGCGGAGACTCGCACAACGAGAGGCGCGCAGACTCGCACAATGAGAGACGCGGAGACTCGCACAATGAGAGACGCGCAGACTCGCACAATGAGAGACGCGCAGACTCGCACAACGAGAGACGCTGAGACTCGAACAACGAGAGGCGCGCAGACTCGCACAAAGAGAGACGCGGAGACTCGCACAACGAGAGACGCGCAGACTCGCACAACGAGAGACGCGGAGACTCGCACAACGAGAGACGCGCAGACTCGCACAACGAGAGACGCGGAGACTCGCACAACGAGAGACGCGGAGACTCGCACAACGAGAGACGCGGAGACTCGCACAACGAGAGACGCGCAGACTCGCACAACGAGAGACGCGGAGACTCACACAACGAGAGACGCGCAGACTCGCACAATGAGAGACGCGGAGACTCGCACAATGAGAGACGCGGAGACTCGCACAACGAGAGACGCGGAGACTCGCACAATGAGAGACGCGCAGACTCGCACAACGAGAGACGCGGAGACTCGCACAACGAGAGACGCGCAGACTCGCACAACGAGAGACGCGGAGACTCACACAACGAGAGACGCGGAGACTCACACAACGAGAGACGCGGAGACTCGCACAATGAGAGACGCGGAGACTCGCACAACGAGAGACGCGGAGACTCGCACAATGAGAGACGCGGAGACTCACACAACGAGAGACGCGGAGACTCACACAACGAGAGACGCGGAGACTCACACAACGAGAGACGCGGAGACTCGCACAACGAGAGACGCGGAGACTCACACAACGAGAGACGCGGAGACTCGCACAATGAGAGACGCGGAGACTCGCACAACGAGAGACGCGGAGACTCGCACAACGAGAGGCGCGGAGACTCGCACAACGAGAGACGCGGAGACTCGCACAATGAGAGGCGCGGAGACGCACAACGAGAGACGCGGAGACTCGCACAACGAGAGACGCGGAGACTCGCACAACGAGAGACGCGGAGACTCGCACAACGAGAGACGCGGAGACTCGCACAACGAGAGACGCGGAGACTCGCACAACGAGAGGCGCGGAGACTCGCACAACGAGAGACGCGGAGACTCGCACAATGAGAGGCGCGGAGACACGCACAACGAGAGACGCGGTGACTCGCACAACGAGAGGCGCGCAGACTCGCACAACGAGAGACGCGGAGACTCGCACAACGAGAGACGCGCAGACTCGCACAACGAGAGACGCGGAGACTCGCACAACGAGAGACGCGGAGACTCGCACAACGAGAGACGCGCAGACTCGCACAACGAGAGACGCGGAGACTCGCACAACGAGAGACGCGGAGACTCGCACAACGAGAGACGCGGAGACTCGCACAACGAGAGACGCGCAGACTCGCACAACGAGAGACGCAGAGACTCGCACAACGAGAGACGCGGAGACTCGCACAACGAGAGACGCGCAGACTCGCACAACGAGAGACGCGGAGACTCGCACAACGAGAGACGCGGAGACTCGCACAACGAGAGACGCGCAGACTCGCACAACGAGAGACGCGGAGACTCGCACAACGAGAGACGCGGAGACTCGCACAACGAGAGACGCGCAGACTCGCACAATGAGAGACGCGCAGACTCGCACAATGAGAGACGCGCAGACTCGCACAACGAGAGACGCGCAGACTCGCACAATGAGAGACGCGCAGACTCGCACAATGAGAGACGCGCAGACTCGCACAATGAGAGACGCGCAGACTCGCACAATGAGAGACGCGCAGACTCGCACAACGAGAGACGCGCAGACTCGCACAATGAGAGACGCGCAGACTCGCACAATGAGAGACGCGCAGACTCGCACAACGAGAGACGCGCAGACTCGCACAACGAGAGACGCGGAGACTCGCACAACGAGAGACGCGCAGACTCGCACAACGAGAGACGCGGAGACTCGCACAACGAGAGACGCGCAGACTCGCACAACGAGAGACGCGGAGACTCGCACAACGAGAGACGCGGAGACTCGCACAACGAGAGACGCGGAGACTCGCACAACGAGAGACGCGGAGACTCGCACAACGAGAGACGCGGAGACTCGCACAACGAGAGGCGCGCAGACTCGCACAACGAGAGACGCGGAGACTCGCACAACGAGAGGCGCGCAGACTCGCACAACGAGAGACGCGGAGACTCGCACAAAGAGAGGCGCGCAGACTCGCACAACGAGAGGCGCGCAGACTCGCACAACGAGAGACGCGGAGACTCGCACAACGAGAGACGCGGAGACTCGCACAACGAGAGACGCGGAGACTCGCACAACGAGAGGCGCGCAGACTCGCACAACGAGAGGCGCGCAGACTCGCACAACGAGAGGCGCGCAGACTCGCACAACGAGAGACGCGGAGACTCGCACAACGAGAGGCGCGCAGACTCGCACAACGAGAGACGCGGAGACTCGCACAACGAGAGACGCGGAGACTCGCACAACGAGAGGCGCGCAGACTCGCACAACGAGAGACGCGGAGACTCGCACAACGAGAGGCGCGGAGACTCGCACAACGAGAGGCGCGGAGACTCGCACAACGAGAGGCGCGGAGACACGCACAACGAGAGACGCGGAGACTCGCACAACGAGAGGCGCGCAGACTCGCACAATGAGAGACGCGGAGACTCGCACAATGAGAGACGCGCAGACTCGCACAATGAGAGACGCGCAGACTCGCACAACGAGAGACGCTGAGACTCGAACAACGAGAGGCGCGCAGACTCGCACAAAGAGAGACGCGGAGACTCGCACAACGAGAGACGCGCAGACTCGCACAACGAGAGACGCGGAGACTCGCACAACGAGAGACGCGCAGACTCGCACAACGAGAGACGCGGAGACTCGCACAACGAGAGACGCGGAGACTCGCACAACGAGAGACGCGGAGACTCGCACAACGAGAGACGCGCAGACTCGCACAACGAGAGACGCGGAGACTCACACAACGAGAGACGCGCAGACTCGCACAATGAGAGACGCGGAGACTCGCACAATGAGAGACGCGGAGACTCGCACAACGAGAGACGCGGAGACTCGCACAATGAGAGACGCGCAGACTCGCACAACGAGAGACGCGGAGACTCGCACAACGAGAGACGCGCAGACTCGCACAACGAGAGACGCGGAGACTCACACAACGAGAGACGCGGAGACTCACACAACGAGAGACGCGGAGACTCGCACAATGAGAGACGCGGAGACTCGCACAACGAGAGACGCGGAGACTCGCACAATGAGAGACGCGGAGACTCACACAACGAGAGACGCGGAGACTCACACAACGAGAGACGCGGAGACTCACACAACGAGAGACGCGGAGACTCGCACAACGAGAGACGCGGAGACTCACACAACGAGAGACGCGGAGACTCGCACAATGAGAGACGCGGAGACTCGCACAACGAGAGACGCGGAGACTCGCACAACGAGAGGCGCGGAGACTCGCACAACGAGAGACGCGGAGACTCGCACAATGAGAGGCGCGGAGACGCACAACGAGAGACGCGGAGACTCGCACAACGAGAGACGCGGAGACTCGCACAACGAGAGACGCGGAGACTCGCACAACGAGAGACGCGGAGACTCGCACAACGAGAGACGCGGAGACTCGCACAACGAGAGGCGCGGAGACTCGCACAACGAGAGACGCGGAGACTCGCACAATGAGAGGCGCGGAGACACGCACAACGAGAGACGCGGTGACTCGCACAACGAGAGGCGCGCAGACTCGCACAACGAGAGACGCGCAGACTCGCACAACGAGAGACGCGCAGACTCGCACAACGAGAGACGCGGAGACTCGCACAACGAGAGACGCGGAGACTCGCACAACGAGAGACGCGCAGACTCGCACAACGAGAGACGCGGAGACTCGCACAACGAGAGACGCGGAGACTCGCACAACGAGAGACGCGCAGACTCGCACAACGAGAGACGCGCAGACTCGCACAACGAGAGACGCAGAGACTCGCACAACGAGAGACGCGGAGACTCGCACAACGAGAGACGCGCAGACTCGCACAACGAGAGACGCGGAGACTCGCACAACGAGAGACGCGGAGACTCGCACAACGAGAGACGCGCAGACTCGCACAACGAGAGACGCGGAGACTCGCACAACGAGAGACGCGGAGACTCGCACAACGAGAGACGCGCAGACTCGCACAATGAGAGACGCGCAGACTCGCACAATGAGAGACGCGCAGACTCGCACAACGAGAGACGCGCAGACTCGCACAATGAGAGACGCGCAGACTCGCACAATGAGAGACGCGCAGACTCGCACAATGAGAGACGCGCAGACTCGCACAATGAGAGACGCGCAGACTCGCACAACGAGAGACGCGCAGACTCGCACAATGAGAGACGCGCAGACTCGCACAATGAGAGACGCGCAGACTCGCACAACGAGAGACGCGCAGACTCGCACAACGAGAGACGCGGAGACTCGCACAACGAGAGACGCGCAGACTCGCACAACGAGAGACGCGGAGACTCGCACAACGAGAGACGCGCAGACTCGCACAACGAGAGACGCGGAGACTCGCACAACGAGAGACGCGCAGACTCGCACAACGAGAGACGCGCAGACTCGCACAATGAGAGACGCGCAGACTCGCACAACGAGAGACGCGGAGACTCGCATAACGAGAGACGCGCAGACTCGCACAACGAGAGACGCGCAGACTCGCACAACGAGAGACGTGCAGACTCGCACAACGAGAGACGCGCAGACTCGCACAACGAGAGACGCGGAGACTCGCACAACGAGAGACGCGCAGACTCGCACAACGAGAGACGCGCAGACTCGCACAATGAGAGACGCGCAGACTCGCACAACGAGAGACGCGGAGACTCGCATAACGAGAGACGCGCAGACTCGCACAATGAGAGACGCGCAGACTCGCACAACGAGAGACGCGGAGACTCGCACAACGAGAGACGCGCAGACTCGCACAATGAGAGACGCGCAGACTCGCACAACGAGAGACGCGCAGACTCGCACAACGAGAGACGCGGAGACACGCACAACGAGAGACGCGCAGACTCGCACAACGAGAGACGCGGAGACTCGCACAACGAGAGACGCGCAGACTCGCACAACGAGAGACGCGCAGACTCGCACAATGAGAGACGCGCAGACTCGCACAACGAGAGACGCGGAGACTCGCACAACGAGAGACGCGCAGACTCGCACAACGAGAGACGCGCAGACTCGCACAACGAGAGACGCGGAGACACGCACAACGAGAGACGTGGAGACACGCACGAAGATGTGTAAACTCCAGTGACGTGCTGTGAGGTCAATGGCTGGAGAGGCACTGGCTAGTCGTGTCAGAGCCAGATTCACACATCGAAGGGGGCGTGTCCTCACGGAGGGGGGCGTGTCCTCACTGAGGGGGGCGTGTTAGACACGTTCCCCTCAGTGAGGCAGATGTGATAGCTGCCTCCCTTGGTGCTTTTTCATTGCTTTTTCATTTCAGTTTCATGACGAGACCAGCGAGCCTAAATATATGTATACACAAGCGTGAAATAAGTTAGCTGGAGTGTGGAAGGCGAGGACATGAAACGAAGGGGTCTACAAACATCACATTGGTGACATACTGAGATAGTAACAGGCACGCGCTTATTGCCCACGCTCCATCCAGTTACTGAGGGGTTGCGCAATCAGAGGGGAGGCTGAGCTCGTCGCTGCCTCACCTCTCATCTCTTCCTGTATTTTCAAATTTGGCGATTTTGACTATAAAAATGATTGGAATCGTACAGCAATGGCATTTATAACACAGATCGGTGGAAAAATCTTAATATTTATTTTATTGGATTATTCTTTTTTTTTACTTTTCGTAACAGCTATTTTCATTGGAGTATGACAGGTGAGGCTCTGTCTCCCCTGACCGCACGTCACTGGGTAGACTCAAGCGGAGACACGTAGACTCACGCGCGTAGAGAAACATCGATATCCTATATCCTACGGGTCTCTACGCGAGTCTACGGGTCTCTGCGAGTCTACGGGTCTCTACGCGAGTCTACGGGTCTCTACGCGAGTCTACGGGTCTCTACGCGAGTCTACGGGTCTCTACGCGAGTCTACGGGTCTCTGCGAGTCTACGGGTCTCTACGCGAGTCTACGGGTCTCTGCGCGAGTCTACGGGTCTCTGCGCGAGTCTACGGGTCTCTGCGCGAGTCTACGGGTCTCTGCGCGAGTCTACGGGTCTCTACGCGAGTCTACGGGTCTCTGCGCGAGTCTACGGGTCTCTACGCGAGTCTACGGGTCTCTACGCGAGTCTACGGGTCTCTACGCGAGTCTACGGGTCTCTACGCGAGTCTACGGGTCTCTGCGAATCTACGGGAGTCTACGGGTCTCTACGCGAGTCTACGGGTCTCTACGCGAGTCTACGGGTCTCTACGCGAGGCTACGGGTCTCTGCAAGCCGCTGGGTTTCTGGGTGACTTCCTGGGCCCCTATGCGAGCCTATGGGGCTCTGCGTGCGATGTTTATACCGCCACGAAAACGTTTGGTATGTAGAGTGCCACTCAACCGTGAGAGGCCGATCGTGGGGGGTGGATGGGAAGGCGGGGGGTGGATGGGAAGGCGGGGGGGGTGGATGGGAAAGCGGGGGGGGGGGTGGATGGGAAGGCGGGGGGGGTGGATGGGAAGGCGGGGGGGGGTGGATGGGAAGGCGGGGGGGGTGGATGGGAAGGCGGGGGGGGTGGATGGGAAGGCGGGGGGGGTGGATGGGAAGGCGGGGGGGGTGGATGGGAAGGCGGGGGGGTGGATGGGAAGGCGGGGGGGTGGATGGGAAGGAGGGGGGTGGATGGGAAGGCGGGGGGGGGGTGGATGGGAAGGCGGGGGGGGGTGGATGGGAAGGCGGGGGGGGTGGATGGGAAGGCGGGGGGGGTGGATGGGAAGGCGGGGGGGGTGGATGGGAAGGCGGGGGGGGTGGATGGGAAGGCGGGGGGGGTGGATGGGAAGGCGGGGGGGGGTGGATGGGAAGGCGGGGGGTGGATGGGAAGGCGGGGGGGTGGATGGGAAGGCGGGGGGTGGATGGGAAGGCGGGGGGGGGGGTGGATGGGAAGGCGGGGGGGGTGGATGGGAAGGCGGGGGGGTGGATGGGAAGGCGGGGGGGTGGATGGGAAGGCGGGGGGGTGGATGGGAAGGCGGGGGGGGTGGATGGGAAGGCGGGGGGGTGGATGGGAAGGCGGGGGGGTGGATGGGAAGGCGGGGGGGTGGATGGGAAGGCGGGAGGGGTGGATGGGAAGGCGGGGGGGGTGGATGGGAAGGCGGGGGGGGTGGATGGGAAGGCGGGGGGGGTGGATGGGAAGGCGGGGGGGTGGATGGGAAGGCGGGGGGGGTGGATGGGAAGGCGGGGGGGGTGGATGGGAAGGCGGGGGGGGTGGATGGGAAGGCGGGGGGGTGGATGGGAAGGCGGGGGGGGTGGATGGGAAGGCGGGGGGGGTGGATGGGAAGGCGGGGGGGGTGGATGGGAAGGCGGGGGGGGTGGATGGGAAGGCGGGGGGGGTGGATGGGAAGGCGGGGGGGGTGGATGGGAAGGCGGGGGGGGTGGATGGGAAGGCGGGGGGGGTGGATGGGAAGGCGGGGGGGGTGGATGGGAAGGCGGGGGGGGTGGATGGGAAGGCGGGGGGGTGGATGGGAAGGCGGGGGGGGTGGATGGGAAGGCGGGGGGGGTGGATGGGAAGGCGGGGGGGGTGGATGGGAAGGCGGGGGGGGGTGGATGGGAAGGCGGGGGGGGTGGATGGGAAGGCGGGGGGGGTGGATGGGAAGGCGGGGGGGGTGGATGGGAAGGCGGGGGGGGTGGATGGGAAGGCGGGGGGGGTGGATGGGAAGGCGGGGGGGTGGATGGGAAGGCGGGGGGGGTGGATGGGAAGGCGGGGGGGGTGGATGGGAAGGCGGGGGGGTGGATGGGAAGGCGGGGGGGGTGGATGGGAAGGCGGGGGGGGTGGATGGGAAGGCGGGGGGGTGGATGGGAAGGCGGGGGGGGGTGGATGGGAAGGCGGGGGGGGGTGGATGGGAAGGCGGGGGGGGGTGGATGGGAAGGCGGGGGGGGTGGATGGGAAGGCGGGGGGGGTGGATGGGAAGGCGGGGGGGGTGGATGGGAAGGCGGGGGGGGTGGATGGGAAGGCGGGGGGGGTGGATGGGAAGGCGGGGGGGGTGGATGGGAAGGCGGGGGGGGTGGATGGGAAGGCGGGGGGGGTGGATGGGAAGGCGGGGGGGGTGGATGGGAAGGCGGGGGGGGTGGATGGGAAGGCGGGGGGGGTGGATGGGAAGGCGGGGGGGGTGGATGGGAAGGCGGGGGGGGTGGATGGGAAGGCGGGGGGGGTGGATGGGAAGGCGGGGGGGGTGGATGGAAGGCGGGGGGGGTGGATGGGAAGGCGGGGGGGGTGGATGGGAAGGCGGGGGGGGTGGATGGGAAGGCGGGGGGGGTGGATGGGAAGGCGGGGGGGTGGATGGGAAGGCGGGGGGGGTGGATGGGAAGGCGGGGGGGGTGGATGGGAAGGCGGGGGGGGTGGATGGGAAGGCGGGGGGGGTGGATGGGAAGGCGGGGGGGGTGGATGGGAAGGCGGGGGGGGTGGATGGGAAGGCGGGGGGGGTGGATGGGAAGGCGGGGGGGGGTGGATGGGAAGGCGGGGGGGGTGGATGGGAAGGCGGGGGGGGTGGATGGGAAGGCGGGGGGGGTGGATGGGAAGGCGGGGGGGGTGGATGGGAAGGCGGGGGGGGTGGATGGGAAGGCGGGGGGGGTGGATGGAAGGCGGGGGGGGTGGATGGGAAGGCGGGGGGGGTGGATGGGAAGGCGGGGGGGGGTGGATGGGAAGGCGGGGGGGGTGGATGGGAAGGCGGGGGGTGGAGGAGCGGTGGTGCTAGCGGTTAGCGCTACGACCCTGGCTACCCGAATTCGATTCCCGCTCACGGCCAATACTAGCAGTGACGATTATCTGAACCGGTCCTGGGCCTCCCCTAGGTTGATTCGGCCTCAAATGGGTACCTAGTGCGGTGTGTCAACATGGTTGCTGGCCGCCCACCCTCTCGTGTGCCGTGCCGGCCTTCATAGCTGCTCGTTAACAGCACTTGCCCCAGCAGTCTTACAGACTACACGGGGGATCTTTGTCTGTGGGGGAGTGGAGTGGAGTGGGTGGCCGCACCTTGTGAGAAGGAGGCCGACCCGTCGGGTCGCGAGAGCGGCTGCTGCTCGCAGCCCACGGCGCGCAGCGGAGGCCCCGCAGCCTCCACCTCCTTGTCCACCTCATTGTCCACCTCCTCCTCCTCGTCAAGCACGCACGTGGCGGTGTCCATGGGCGCAGCCATTGCGGGTAACACGTGGGTTGGGCGGGCGAATCGATCCGAGCGGAATCGATTGCACTTACCTCCTCTTCGATTCGGCTGGATCTGAGTTGCTAGGAATCGATTCCGTGGAGTCGATGCCACCAAACGTACACGTCACTGCGATTTACCAAAATCTTGGATTGCAAATCACGTCGTTGATTTCCAGCAATGAGAATCGCAATCTTTGTTCGTGCCGGATAAATGTATTGTTTATCCTGGAGAAATTCATTTTTTTTTATCCTGGAGAATGATATAAAAAAACTATATATTGAATCAACAGTCACTCGGAAACGATTTGTACGGTTTGATACTTACGGTGCGAAAGAGGTTCATCATACAGACATGCAAAAATAGGGGTGCATATGGGGTCGTCCCTAAATGACGTCACGTGATTTTGGACGATTTTTGACCCCCCCACCCTTCGTCACACGGAGTCACAAAAAGTCAGACCCCCCCCCCTCAAATATGACATCACAAAGCTCTGCCCCCCCCCAAAAAAAAACATGCCTCAAATCGCTTTAAACTATTGTCATTGTAGTGCGTATTTAATGTGGCGCTGCACTCTGATGTTGTAGGAGAAAACATTTATTAAAAAGTCTATTTAATTAAGTAGAACGTGTTGTCTGTATTAATTTAAAGTTGCGCATTTTGATGTGACGTCATATTTATCAACCCCCCCCCTAGGTGCATGACGTCATTTATGGACGGTCCCTATCCAGAATAATCAACCCCATGGCCGGGTTTAGGACACACTGAGGCCAGATGGACGATTTTGACAACAGAATTACCGGAACAGCGTTCTGGACTCTCCTGGGTGAATTATTTAACCACCGATTCTAAATGGTAAACAGTGAAGACTCGACGCATTACGTCATTAAAACGGTGCGGCTTCCATCGTTCATGTATTCGTGGCGACGTTTCAGGCAACGGTCCTTCACGTCACTAAATGTATATTGGATTACAAACATATCTTGTGTTCAATTTCGATTTAAAGCTTTCGTGACTGCAGAGATTCATCTTCTTGGTTCTTTCGGTAAAGTCACGTAGAATGGAAATAATAAAATAATAAAAATAAAACATAATAATTATTTTTTTTTATGATGTTTTATTTTTATTATTTTATTATTTCCATTTTACGTGACTTTACCGAAAGAACCAAGAAGATATCTTGTGTTCGTTACTCTATCACATCTCTTTCGTGAATGGAAAATTACGTGAATGAAAATGACAGTGGGGGCATGCAACCCATAGAGTGAACCCATAGAGACTCGCAGAGGCCCATAGAGACACATTAAAGACAATTCTAGATTTGAAGCTTTCGTGACTGCAAGGATTCACACTCTTAGGTTGTTTCGGTAAAGTCACGTAGGTAAAATAATAAAAATAAATAAAATAATAATGAATGAAAATAACTCAATTAATAACTCAATTAAATCACGAAACGTCGTGATTTAATAGAGTTATTAACTGAGTTATTTTCATTTAATTTAATTTCATTATTATTTTTTACCTACGTGACTTTACCGAAAACATTAAAGACAAGCCACAATGATGCAAATTGTGGCCATTCAACCCACAATTATGAAACCCACTGTGGTCTGTCCTCCTTCAACAGAGGAGGAGCAACAGCGACACGACACGAACTCTCTCTCTCTCTCTGCTGAAGCCCTCTGGCATCGAGATCCTGGACTTTATTGCTGTCGCCCCGACTGGACATCTGTGCAAAAGAGCTTCATAGCTCATCGGATTATCCCGCCCTCAATGCATATTCTGATGGCGGTCATTGCGCGGGCAGAGAGCGGAGCTGAGCTTCAGAACGGGCTCACGAATGACGCCAATTCTCGTGGTGGTGGTGGCCTGCCACTACTGCCAGACACAGCCAACGAGTCAGGTTCATAATATCACCTTCACGGGAGGGCCAGTGACATGACGAGGTTTATTTTTAAATCCTTTATATTAAGTTCACTTGCTTGCTTGCTTACGACCGTGCAAATCTTTCGGTCGTTTTTTAACCCACTTCCCGTGATCCAATCGAGCTGACATTTTGCACACAGACTCGTTGTGCGTGACAATGCATTTTCGTGAAAAAATTTTTCCAAAATTTTACACTGCTTAAGGAATTTTTTAAAAATATTTAATTACCAATTGTTTAATGCTGCCAGATGACGAGAGGACTCTAGCCGCCTTGATGCCACGCATATAAAGTATTTATAGTGAAAAACTTTGTTTTTACGGGTTTACTTGTTCGTCATCAACTAGAACGCCACATTTTCAGATGTCACTCACAACAGCGCCACCTCGTGGCAATGCCACGAGCCGCCCACTGTTGGCGGCTTCACCGACACACATTGATGATATCGACATCATTGGACCTCCTTTGCCAGTACCAACATATAATAATAATAGGGTTGTTTCCCTTTTGGCGTCATCTGGTCTAGCACCAATTGAGACGAGGCTCTAAAGAAAGCTGTCTCTGGTGTGGACCAATACGTTTCAAGGACAACGCATATATTAAATTTCGATTTAAAGCTTTCGTGACTGCAGGGATTCATCTTCTTGGTTCTTTCGGTAAAGTCATCACGTAGAATGGAAATAATAAAATAATAAAAATAAAACATAATAAAATAATTCTCACGACGTTTCGGCCACAACGCAAGCAGCCGTCCTCAGGTGAAGAACAGGTCTGTCGAGAAGACAGACTCTGTCTTCTCGACAGACCTGTTCTTCACCTGAGAATTATTTTATTATGTTTTATTTTTTATTATCTTATTATTTTCATTCTACGTGACTTTACCGGAAGAACCAAGAAAACGCATATATTATCAGAGTGGGTTTTTTGTTTGCATTTTGACTGCCAGTATTGTGTCTAATACAGACATGAATCCTCGTAAAAAAGTTTAAGTTTTGTTGCCAGAAAAAAGGGGAACGACCCTATTATTACACATTGATGATGTTCACGCGATCGAATCACAAACAATCCTCTCCTATGGACGTACGGGGAGAGGGGGGGGGGGGCAGAGGTCGCAAACGGGTTTTTCATTCCTTACCCGTACCCGTACCCGACCGCACCAGGGTCGCAAATGGGTACCCGTTCCCTACCCGTACCCTACCCGAAATGAGTGACAAACGGTGACTCACTAATGACTCACGGCCTATCCGTACCCGTACCCAGGCGGGTACGGGTAGCCGGGTATCGGTTACGGTACGGGTATCGGGTACCCGGTTGCGACCTCTTCTGGCAGTGAACACGTCCCGGACAAAACCACGAGGAGGCGGCATCGCGCCGCGTTTTGCGCGACGCTCAAGAGAGCGAGAGAGAAAGAGCCGGTCACGCTGCGCGCTTCCCAGCAGCGATCCCAGGGGGGCCGCGTGGAGAAGGTTCCCGTACAGCCCCCCCCTTGGGCACTTCCGTTTCGCGGGGGGGGGCGGGGGGGTCGGGGCATTCCACGTGGAATGCCTCCGAAGCGATCGTCGCGCGTGCGACCGGCGTTGGTAGAAATACAAAAGGAACGACGTCGAAAGAATGAAGAGGACGGGGCCCCTGTCGTTCACACGTCTCTCCCTCGGCGGAGGGAGTGCGGGTTTCGTTCTTGCACATTAACATCGGCCATCGCGCGGCGTTCGGAGACGTTCGTATTTGTGGCAGAAAATTGGTTCAACACAAGCAAAGTGGTTCAACAACAGCACCGATTTCGACATTCAGTGACTCATCAGCAGTGCCAGGCTTGCTTGAGTCAATGCTGGTGGACTTCCAATTGTTCGTCGGCAAGGGCT
>NC_136326.1:7205712-7310634 GCF_964198595.1 Lampetra fluviatilis | reverse complement strand
GGTGAGGGTGGTGAGAGGGTGAGGGTGGTGAGAGGGTGGTGAGATGGTGAGGGTGGTGAGAGGGTGAGGGTGGTGAGAGGGTGAGGGGGGTGAGAGGGTGAGGGTGGTGAGAGGGTGAGGGTGGTGAGAGGGTGAGGGGGGTGAAAGGGTGGTGAGAGGGTGACGGGGGTGAGAGGGTGAGGGGGGTGAGAGGGTGAGGGGGGTGAGAGGGTGGTGAGAGGGTGAGGGGGGTGAGAGGGTGAGGGTGGTGAGAGGATGAGGGGGGTGAGAGGGTGGTGAGAGGGTGACGGGGGTGAGAGGGTGAGGGGAGTGAGAGGGTGAGGGTGGTGAGAGGGAGAGGGTGGTGAGAGGGTGAGGGGGGTGAGAGGGTGAGGGGGGTGAGAGGGTGGTGAGAGGGTGAGGGTGGTGAGAGGGTGGTGAGAGGGAGAGGGTGGTGAGGGTGGTGAGAGGGTGGTGAGAGGGTGAGGGGTGTGAAAGGGTGACGGTGGTGAGAGGGTGAGGGGGGTGAGAGGGTGGTGAGAGGGAGAGGGTGGTGAGGGTGGTGAGAGGGTGAGGGGGGGTGAGAGGGTGGTGAGAGGCTGAGGGGGGTGAGAGGGTGAGGGTGGTGAGAGGGTGACGGGGGTGAGAGGGTGAGGGGGGTGAGAGGGTGAGGGGGGTGAGAGGGTGGTGAGAGGGTGAGGGGGGTGAGAGGGTGAGGGTGGTGAGAGGGTGAGGGGGGTGTGAGGGTGGTGAGAGGGTGACGGGGGTGAGAGGGTGAGGGGGGTGAGAGGGTGAGGGGGGTGAGAGGGTGGTGAGAGGGTGAGGGGGGTGAGAGGGTGAGGGTGGTGAGAGGGTGAGGGGGGTGAGAGGGTGGTGAGAGGGTGACGGGGGTGAGAGGGTGAGGGGAGTGAGAGGGTGAGGGTGGTGAGAGGGAGAGGGTGGTGAGAGGGTGAGGGGGGTGAGAGGGTGAGGGGGGTGAGAGGGTGGTGAGAGGGTGAGGGTGGTGAGAGGGTGGTGAGAGGGAGAGGGTGGTGAGGGTGGTGAGAGGGTGGTGAGAGGGTGAGGGGGGTGAGAGGGTGACGGTGGTGAGAGGGTGAGGGGGGTGAGAGGGTGGTGAGAGGGAGAGGGTGGTGAGGGTGGTGAGAGGGTGAGGGGGGTGAGAGGGTGGTGAGAGGCTGAGGGGGGTGAGAGGGTGAGGGTGGTGAGAGGGTGATGGGGGTGAGAGGGTGGTGAGAGGGTGAGGGTGGTGAGAGGGAGAGGATGGTGAGAGGGTGGTGAGAGGGTGAGGGGGGTGAGAGGGTGGTGAGAGGGTGAGGGTGGTGAGAGGGAGAGGGTGGTGAGAGGGTGAGGGTGGTGAGAGGGTGAGGGGGGTGAGAGGGTGGTGAGAGGGTGACGGGGGTGAGAGGGTGAGGGGGGTGAGAGGGTGAGGGTGGTGAGAGGGAGAGGGTGGTGAGAGGGTGAGGGGGGTGAGAGGGTGAGGGGGGTGAGAGGGTGGTGAGAGGGTGAGGGTGGTGAGAGGGTGGTGAGAGGGAGAGGGTGGTGAGGGTGGTGAGAGGGTGGTAAGAGGGTGAGGGGGGTGAGAGGGTGACGGTGGTGAGAGGGTGAGGGGGGGTGAGAGGGTGGTGAGAGGGAGAGGGTGGTGAGGGTTGTGAGAGGGTGAGGGGGGTGAGAGGGTGGTGAGAGGCTGAGGGGGGTGAGAGGGTGAGGGTGGTGAGAGGGTGGTGAGAGGGTGAGGGTGGTGAGAGGGTGATGGGGGTGAGAGGGTGGTGAGAGGGTGAGGGTGGTGAGAGGGAGAGGATGGTGAGAGCGTGGTGAGAGGGTGAGGGGGGTGAGATGGTGAGGGTGGTGAGAGGGTGAGGGGGGTGAGAAGGTGAGGGTGGTGAGAGGGTGAGGGGGGTGAGAGGGTGAGAGGGTGAGGGTGGTGACGGGGGCGGGGTGAGCCGAGAGAGAGAGAGAACGCTTCACGAATTTGCGTGTCATCCAGAGAGATACTAATCGCTATAAATCCACGCGCTGTGACGCTAAATGCACCGCCTACAACACGAAAGAAAAGTCACGTGGTGGTGGTGGTCATCGCGCACGCCACGGTGACGAGGGAGCGCTTCAGAAGGTGAACACCACGAGGGTGCCGTCCACGCTGCTACAGAGAGGGGCTTTTCCGGCTCCCCAGCGTTCGAAGAAGACGCGCTGCACATCACCGACATGTGTGTGGTACATGGCGTGCTCCAGCCGGAGCCGTGCCTTGAGCAGGCCCCTTAATACTGGAAGCTCCACAGAGCAGCCGTCAGTGTCACCTTCCAGCATCTTCTTCCTAGTTCTGTACCACCGCCATCTTCGCCTGAGCACAGGCGAAATTGGCGAGGTCATGGCGCTTGTTAGCCAGGTAAGGCACCACCCCATATACGAAGCTGCTGTTGTAGAAGGGTACCCCCAGTTTCCTGAAGATGTCCCCCAAAAGGCGGAACATTGGTTTGAGCCGCTGGCAGTGTACGTACTGGTGGGGCAGATCATCCCTGGCACCGCAGGAAATGCACAAGTCTGTTACCCCTGGCGAGATTCGGCTGAGCCATACGGCCGATGGCAACGTGCAGTGTGTCAACCTCCACTGGAGGTCACCGCAGCGTTTGGCTACGGGGGAGACTTGTACATTTGTTTCCAATGGGGGGGCGGCCGCAATGAGGGGAGAAAAACGGTCTCTCCAATTTGTGTTCTGGTAGGTCGGCCAGGTACCAGAGGTCGCAATCGAGTACTCGATACCCGTACCCTACCCGATACCCGGCTACCCGTACCCGGCCGGGTACGGCTACCCATTTGCGACCCTGGTGCGGCCGGGTACGGGTAAGGAATCAAAACCCGTTTGCGACCTCTGCCAGGTCCCGGCAAGCAGCGCCTTTACACAGCACGTGTAGAGCGCTGTGGTTGGGGCGCTCTTCAGGGGCAACGTTCCTGCAGCCTTGGAGCTCCAGTAGCTTGCCGGAAACAAACTTAATTTGGAGCTGCAGGAATGACTCTTTGGTTCTTTCGGTAAAGTGACGTATAAAGAGAAAATAATAAATTAAATACTAGCATACGACGTTTCGATTGCAACACAAGCAATCATCATAATTCATTAAATATGCTTTTTAATAAATGTTTTCTCCTACAACATCAGAGTGCAGCGCCGCATTAAATACGCACTACAATGACATACTACAATGAAATACGCACTCCATCGCTCCCCCCTCCCTCTCCTCCCTCCCCCCTCCCTCCCTCCCCCCTCTCTTCCCCCTCGATCTGCTCCTTCCATCCCTCCCTCTCCTTCCCCCTCCCTCGCTCCCCCCGCCCCTCCCTCCCTCGCTCCCCCCTCCCTCTCTTTTCTCCCCCCCCTCCCTCCTTCTCGCTTTCACTGCATCGCCGCGCAGATTTTAATTGGCATCGCTCATCCAAAGGGGCGCCGTGGCGTGGCACCTTTGACCGGCAACGGAACTTTGGACGAACGCACGAAGCGAGCGAATCACGCGACGCATCACCAACCTCGCACCAAACGTAAACAACAACAACAACAACAACCATAACAACAACAACCCCAACCACAACAACGACGACGAAGATGATGACAAACAGCGTAAGAATGTAAGAGTCGCGTGTCGCGTCTCCGTGAATGTGAATTTTACCCCGTGGCCAGGGCAATTGCTCCGGAATGGATTTTGATCTAAAGATTTTTTTTCCGTCTTTCTTTTTAACCGCACGAACATTTCGTGGCTGTCAGAAGCGCTGTAATTTTTTTGTTTTGTTATCGATACCGGCTTGCGAAAAGAATCCCTGGTATTACACATTTTAAATTAAATGTCAACTCCCAGTGCAGACCGAGCGCTTCTTCCCCCCAACAGAAATCGGCATTTCCTTCACCGCCACCCTCCCCGCCACGAAAGTGCCACTCACAGCACAGCTGCGCCACTGTGGAGGCAGCAGCGAGGAGGGTACCGAGTGGGTCGTGAACATCACTTCGACACGAGGTCGTCAACGAGGAGGAACTCCCCCGCCTGTGTCCGTTTGCACGGGATGGAGCGCGTGGGGCGAAGGGTCAAATGGAGTCTCAGGGGGGCGGGAGATTAGATAAATTATAGATAAGTGCACGGCGAAAAAAAAACTTTAAATTACGTTCAAAACGAGGAGTGAGAGCGAGAGAGAGAGAAGTTGTTCACGCAGCGTCACCGCGGGGGGACGTGGAGGTTCCAACGCGCGCGGCACTCCGCCACCCCTGCGGCCCCGATGCTTGCGACTACCCCCCCCCACTCTCCCAGCCCCCCCTCCACCCACCCCCCCACCCACCCCCCCACCCACCCTCCACCCCCCCATAGCCCACCTCCTCCACCCCCTCGCCCCGCACCCACCCAACACCCACCACCCCCCTTAACCACCCACCCTCCACCCACCGACACCCCCCACCCACCACCCCACCCCCACCCACCACCCACCACCACCCCCACCCACCACCCACCGGGTTCGTAGCTCACTGCAGCGCTAACCACCGCGCCACCGCTCCCCCCAACGTAATCACCGACACACTCGTAGCTGTGTGCAGTGTGTGACCCGCGGTGGTGAGCGGGCTTTGTAATGTCACAAAGTTTTAAAATGTTTGCGATTACTTAAAAATAAAAATGTGCCTTTTGCACTCAAATTCAGGAGACGATGCACGGGGCGCCTTGAGTGGAAGTCGCCTTACAAACGAACGCAATTCGTGTATTCATATTCTTAGGTTTTTTCCGGTAAAGTCACGTAGGTAAAAAATTAAAATTAATGAAAGTAAAATAAAAATAAAATAAAAATCACGACGTTTCGGAGGCAACACAAGCTTCCGTCTTCAGGTGGAACCGTCACAGCACGATAGCTGTATCAAGTGAGAGAAATTCCAGGAAAACAGTCCTTGTATATATACTGGTTGAGGGTGGGAGGAGCCAAGGTAGGACCTGAATATTATTTTTGTGAGGTTCGGTGCGGCTGAAGCACGCTGCTAGGAATGAGCCTTTGTTGTGTAAACTTGGTGCGGATGATGTAAAGGTGCGTGTAAAAGGGACTGAGGCTTTTGTTATGTAGAGGTGATGCGGCTGAAATCGCTGCGTTCGTTATCATCACTGCTCATCATCATCGGTGGCATCCAGGTCAGACAGAACACCGTGTACTTTTTTATGATCGGACTCATTTCTTGCGCGGACGATACAGCGTTATCTTCTTGGTTATTTCGGTAAAGTCACGTAGAAGTAAAATAATAAAAGAATAAAAATAAAACATAATAAATATATTATTAAAATAAATTATTATGTTTTATTAAATTAAACATAATAAAGTAAATTATTATGTTTAATTTGTATTATTGTATTATTTCCCTTCTACGTGACTTTGTCTAAAGAACCAAAAAGATGAATAATCCCTGCAGTCACGAAAGCTTTAAATCGAAATTTAATTATATTTTATTATGTAAAATTTGTATTATTGTATTATTTCCCTTCTACGTGATTTTGCCTAAAGAACCAAGAAGATGAATCCCTGCAGTCACGAAAGCTTTAAATCGAGATACAGCTTCGCACGCAGTGACAGATACACCGTGGTGGATGGTGGAGGGTATAGGGGGGAGGTTTGATTTGAATCGGATCCCGTGCATTCAGCGTAAGGGTGGAGAATCACGAAACGTGTGAGCGCGTTGTCGCGATGGCTGGCGGTCTGTGGCGTATGAAAGGTTCAGCGCCTACCCTGAGCCCGCGTACCCTGAGATCTTCCTGTACACAACTCCACATTGAATTCTAGATTTGAAGCTTTCGTGACTGCAAGGATTCATATTCTTGGGTTTTTTCGGTAAAGTCACGTAGGTAAAAAAAATGAAAATTAATAAAAGTTAAATAAAAATAAAATAATAATCACGACGTTTCGGAGGCAACACAAGCTTCCGTCTTCAGGTGGAACCGTCACAGCACGATAGCTGTATCAAGTAAATGAGAAATTCCAAGAGATCCGACCCCGTATATATACTGGTTGAGGGGGGAGGAGCCAGGACAGGCCCCCTTTTTAAATCCTTTATATTAAGTTCACTTGCTTGCTTGCTTACGCGCTTACGACCGTGCAAATCTTTCGGTCGTTTTTTAACCCACTTCCCGTGATCCAAACGAGCTGACATTTTGCACACAGACTCGTTGTGCGTGACAATTTATTTTTGTGAATTTTTTTTTCCAAAATTTAACACTTGTGAGGAATTTATTTATTTAATTACCAATTGCTTAATGGCGGCAGACAATCATCTGACCCATAGGTGGCAGCCATCTCAAGCCAGAGGACGAGAGGACTCTAGCCGCCACGCATATAAAGGATTTATAGTGAAAAACTTTGTTTTTACGGGTTAATTTTTTTATTATTTGAATGTCCCGGCCGAGTGGGAGCTGCCCTGTAGCTGCAGCACCGGCGGAAGCCAGCGAGCTGCATGAAGTTCAAGTTCATTGATTAGGTATAGCCCTGTGAGCCATTCGGATCTTGAATCGGGTGCAACCGCAACAAACAAAAAACAAAAACATGAACAAGAAAACATCTTAAAGTGAATTTGTGACTAAGTGAAAACAGAAAATCCAAGAAAAGACAGCAAAATATTGCAGAAAAAGCACCGTACACCAACGCTGTGTGCAAAAATCCCAGTGGGATGCAAGTCAAACAACAACCACAAGACAACTTAGATTAAGGCCATCAGTCTTACTCCGTACTACAACAAACAAACATGGCCAAACCAAAAAACTTTTCGAAATCACCAAAATAAGGCAATGAAACAGTGACCATAGGAACTGACGACATTTTCACAATAAACGACAAACAACATGGACCACCAAAACCCTGCAGCCATAGCTGGATGCATGAGTCACTTCTAGATTTTAAGCTTTCGTGACTGCAAGGATTCATATTCTTAGGTTTTTTTCGGTAAAGTCACGTAAATTAATAAAAGTAAAATAAAAAATAAATTAAGTATTTTTTATTTAACTTTTATTAATAAAATAAAAAAAATATTTTTTTTAAAGTAAAATTAAAAATAAAAGAAATATTTTAAATTTTTATTTAACTTTTATACATTTTTAAAAATTAATTTTTATTTTTTAAAATTAATAAAAGTAAAATGAAAATAAAAAATATTTATTTCATTTTTTATTTTACTTTTATTAATTTTAATGTTTTACCTACGTGACTTTACCGAAAAAAACCTAAGAATATGCATGAGTCACTCCACAACAGCAGCAGGAGCATCAGCATGAGCATGAAGAAGCCTCCCAGCGCGCGGGAACGGAACGTCGGACATCGTGATCGAACAACGCGCGGTGAGCTCCACCACCGGTCAAACTCACGCACTCTCCACGTGCGCGGCCGTCGTGGTCTGCATCCTCATCAGCAGTACGAGAGCCAGGAAGGAAGAAAGGAAGGAAGGAGGAAGACGAAGAAGCGGAGCCGCGCCTCTTGATTCCGAGCGGCCGACCCAACAGGGCCGGGACAGCGTCCCAGATGCAATTGTAATTATGAGCAAATTGATTTGAGATTTTTGGCCGAGGCGAGTTTATCGCTCATCTTTAGCAGTCGCTAAGCTGAGCCCATTAGCCGCTGGGTCTTCTCACGAGGTGGGATATCTCGCGAGCGTCAACCACAGCTCTGTATGTCTCTATGTATCTCTATGGGTTTCTGTGTATCTCTATATGTCTCTATGTGGCTCTATATGTCTCTATGTATCTCTATGGGTTTCTGTGTATCTCTATATGTCTTTATGTATGTCTATGTCTCTATGTATGTCGATATGTCTCTATGTATGTCTATATGTCTCTATGTATGTCTCTATGTATCTCTAGGGGTCTCTATGTATATCTATGTGTATCTATATGTCTCTATGTATGTCTATATGTCTCTGTGTATCTCTATGAGTCTCTATGTATCTCTATATGTCTCTATGTATGTCTCTATGTATGTCTCTATGTATGACTCTATGTATCTCTAGGGGTCTCTATGTATCTCTATGTATGTCTAGGGGTCTCTATGCATCTCTATATGTTTCTATGTATCTCTATATGTCTCTATGTATGTCTATATGTCTCTGTGTATCTCTAGGGGTCTCTATGTATCTCTAAGGGTCTCTATGTATGTCTATATGTCTCTATGTATGTCTATATGTCTCTATGTATGTCTATATGTCTCTGTGTATCTCTAGGGGTCTCTATGTATCTCTAGGGGTCTCTATTGATCTATATGTAATAATCCTTCCAGAGACGGCTTCGGAATCGGTCCTTTTATTTCCACTCCACAATACACTTTGCTCACTCACTCTCCGTCGCTGGCAGACAACGGAGAGAGGACAGACTACGCACTAAGTCCCCACCGCGCACGTGGCAACCCCAGCCCCCGCCCGCGCGTGACCCTGCTCTTGTCAGTTTCAGTCTGCTCCCGATCGTTCCCCTCCACTCGCTCTTAATACCTTCGTCACGTGGTTCCCCCAGCCAATCGTACATGGACAGCTTTGATCATTCTCGATGGTTCCCTGTCAATCCCGGGACCACGCCCCTCATCCGGCTCCCCATTGGCTGGGGCCCCGAATGGCTAGGCCAATCACTCCTGATGACCTGTCGTGATGACGCATGGGCCATGGTCCCTATCTCAACCCTTATTGGCTACAAGCAGGACCGGCAAGCCAATCCCCACGTGAACCCTCTATGGCTGTTATTACACCACCCCCCCCCCCCGGTGAAAAAATTTAGCCGTCTCAGCTGGGAAAAGGGTGAAGAACCAATTCCGCAACATCTTATTAGGGCACCAAGGTGCGTTTAACAATTTGAGGGTGAACCGGCGTTCCCGCGCCTAACAACATTTAAAAGTCACCCATAATAATAAAAGAAAAATCACAACATACATTAGGGCGCCCCTGCAGCGCGGTAACGACAGGGAATCAGCGAAACGATCAAACGTTAACGAAACGGAAGAGATTTCGACCGCGTACGCGACGCGGGACCCTCTCCGCTCCCAGCGCAAGGTCGCTTTGCTTCCGGATGGACAGGAGGTGGCAGGCTCGAAGAAGAAGTCGGTTGTTGGTGCTTGGTCACGTCCAGGGCGGGCCCCGTTGGAGGGGGGGCAGCGGGGGCTTCCTCAGCCCTCAGAACCTGTTCATCTGCAGGAGGCACAACACAATACCCCCTGGGATCAACGGGCGTGTCCAGAGTCGGCCCAGCAGAACCCGGCAGGTCAGCTATTGGGGATGAAGGACCGACACGCGCGTCAACATAGGGTTTAAGTCGCGAGGAATGAACATACCACCGACGTTTGCCGTATTGAACGCGGATACTTTGCGAGTTCCGAACGTCTACGAGCGTCACAGGCCCCCGCCATGGCCTGTGCAGTTTAGGGGATGTGCCCGCCGGTACCTGGGGGCAGTGGAGCCACGCCAGGTCTCCCACTGACCAAGGCATGCGAGTATGCGATCGACGCACGTACCGTTCGTTCCTTGCCTGAGCACGGGCCGTCGCACACCGGGCAGCCTCTCGCGCTTCCGTTACTCGTTCAAGCGAGTCACGCACGTGGTCAGGCAGGGAGCGGGACGGTTGTTTACTCGGCGTACCCAGTTGTACATCGATGGGTGGAACATTTTCACGGCCATACATCAAAAAAAACGGTGAGTATCCCGTGGACGTGTGCGGAACCATGCGGTATGCTGCCAAGACACCTGGTATGTGCAAGTCCCAATCGGTTTGCTTTTCACTGACCGTGTGACAAAGCATAGCGGAAAGGGTACGGTTGAATCGTTCCACCATACCATCTGTTTGTGGATGGTATGGGGAGGTGCGAACTTTCTTTGTACCTAGCGCGTCACAAACTTCCCTAAGCAATTTAGAGGAGAAATTCCGGCCTTGATCTGTGAGCAGCCTTTCAGGTGCCCCCTTGTCCATGACATACCCGTTCAAGAAAGCGTCGGTGATGGACACTGCAGTTTGGTCGGGCAGAGGCCAGGCCATCGGCCATCGAGAAAAATATTCCACCCCGACCAGAAGGTATTTATTGCCCCTAGCCGACGGGGGAAACGGCCCCAGAATGTCGAGAGCCACTAATTCGTTAATACGGGACACTTCAATGGAACGCAACGGTGGTACATAGTGGTTCCGAGGCGGCTTCCTTTTCGCACAGTCATGGCACGATCGGACAAAATCATTGATGTCCGCCGTCATACCGGCCCAGAAAAAATCCTTTTGCATCGCAGCCACAGTCTTTTGGACGCCAAGGTGCATCAACTTATCAGCGTGCAGAGCACGGAGCAGGTCGTAGCGAAGTGAAGTAGGCACCACCAAGCGTGGTCGGTCAGACACCCCGTCGGTACACATTAGCAATCCCGACTTACCCCGGAACATCTGCCACTTCCAGCCCGCCAATTGCGATTTCTGTTTCCCAACCAATTTACGTAGTGGAGACAGCGAGGCATCGGCCTCCTGCTCGTGCAACCAGACCGCGTGCGGCAGCCGTAAGGTGTCATCGGTGTCCACCGACACCTGCTGGTCCTCCTCTTTCGCTTTCGCCCCTGCGTCGTCCTCATTCGCCATCGCCCCCATAACCGGGCAGGGCGACGTGGGCGGTGCGGCGCAGCGGTGTGTGCCCATCAGGCAAGTGCACGGAGGAACGGGCGGCAGCCTTGAGAGCGCATCAGCGTTCGCATGACGGGCTCCCTTTCGGTACGTTATATCGAAGGAAAATTCCTGTAACGATTCCAACCACCGGGCCAATTGGCCTGACGGCTGATCCAATTTGAGGGAATATTGCAAAGCCGCATGATCAGTGCGGACCAGGAATTTCCGTCCATACAGGTACGGTCGGTACAATCGAACAAAATGATCAATTGCCAAAAGTTCCCGCCTTGTCACGCAATATCGTGTTTTCGCAGGGGACAGAACCCTGCTGCCATACGCCACCACTCTCTCAACCCCATCCTTACGTTGCGACAAAACGGCCCCAATGCCGATATCACTAGCATCCGTATCAAGGATGAACGGCTGTGAAAAATCTGGGTAATCTAACGTAGGCGCCGTGGCGAGGTGGTCCCGAAGTGCCATAAAGGAACTTTCTTCCTCCGCCCCCCATTTAAACCTTTGATTTTTGCCAGTCAGAACGTGTAATGGTTTTGCCAACGTCGCAAAGTTCTTAACGAAGCGGCGATAATACGAAGCGAATCCAATAAACCGCCGAACATCACCCACTGAAGTGGGTGTGGGCCACTCACGTACACACTTCGTTTTCAGAGGGTCAGTGGATACACCGTCCGAACTGACAATATGACCCAGGTAACGAACGGAGTATTGCAGGAGGTGGCATTTCCTCGGTTTAAACTTAAGGTCAGCCGCACGCATTCTTTGAAAAACTGTCTCAAGGCGTTGGAGGTGTTCCTCGAACGTGCGGCTAAAGACAATTATATCGTCTAGATATATGAGGCACGTTTCCCACTGCAGTCCCGCCAACACCAATTCCATGAGCCACTGAAACGTGGCCGGAGCCGCGTTCAGGCCCATCGGCAACCGATTAAATTCAAAGAGGCCTTGCGGCGTGCGGAATGCCGTTTTGGGTTTTGACTCGTCATCGAGGGGAAGCTGCCAGAAGCCCGAGGACAGGTCAAGGGTGGAAAAGAATTTAGCACCCGATAAAGCATCCAATGAGTCATCCATCCTCGGTAAGGGGTACGCGTCCGCTACCGAGATTTTGTTCAACCGGCGGAAATCAACGCAAAACCTCGTACCACCATCTTTTTTCTTAACCAAAATGACGGGCGCGCCCCAAGGACTATTGGATGGCGAGATAATATCCGCCGCCAGCAATTCATCTACCGCCCCACGCATGTGTTCCCTTTCCGCCGGGCTCATGCGGTGAGGGTGCATACAGATAGGTGGCGATGCACCGGTTTCAATATGGTGCGACAAAAGCGATGTGCGTCCGAGGTCCAAATCATTCCTGCTGAACACATCAGCGTACTGCAGCAACAGCGAACGCAAGGCGTTCCTATGTTCATTTGACAAGGAAGAATTCTCTCCGCATAAATCCGCGATCCAGCGTTTTTGTGAACGATCATGCGGAGACCCATCAGCAGGCATCCGAGCGCGCGGCGGTTTTTCACAAGAGGCGAAATCGGTAGTGGCGTGGGCCAGCACCGACCCCTCCGGAACAACAACGCGATCAGGTCCCCCATACAAGACCTGTATGAAAGGTGCCTGACCTGGGCGCACAATCGTTTGTGCCGCCGCCAAAGAAAAAGATTTCGATACGGAATTCGATGGGGATAATAGCACGCCTTTCGCACCCTTTCCCATTTGAAGCGGTTTTCGGTAACGTAGCGGAATGAGCATTTGCGCTCCCGATGGAACTTCCACCGTAGCCGCAACTACAGCAGTAACTGCGTTACCTGTAGGCGCCTTGGCCAGCAGGGAAGGCAGGAACGCCATCCTACGACCCCCCGGCATTTCCAAACAGTCCTGGTCGACCCGTATTCGCAACGGCATCCGGCGCAGGAAATCCGTCCCCAACAAGCATGGAACAGCTAGCGAGCGAGAAATTAACACAGGTCCTGCGGCGGTAATATTTCCGATAGCGATGCTCACATCCACCTGTCCGCAGATACCCATGCTCCCCCCATTGGCGGCAACACACGCATCATTAACCTTGCGTATTCTCGACGCAGGAATGGACAACAAATGAAAAATGACATCCGAAATGATGGTAGCCGATGCGCCAGTGTCCACCAAGATACGGACGTCAACGCCATCGATGGTACCGCGTACCGTCGACGAGCCCGACGCCGCAGCCACAATCCTGCGAGCCAATTTCTTCCACTGTGTAGCAGAGCGTGTCAATGGAGCAGGAGAAGTAAAATTGGCCTTAGGAGTGTAAGAATGAGTGCGAGTGGATGAGTGATGTGACACGACCTGCCGGGTGCCCGATTTGTGCCGACTCGCCCGAGGTTGTTGCAGCTCCGCGGCAGGTAGAGGAGATGGAGGTGCCCTCGGCGGAGGAGGCGACAGCAGAGGTCGGCAGCGGCAGTCACGGGCGAAGTGGCCCCGTCTGCCGCACTTAAAACACGCGGCCGACGTCGGCCGGTGGTCGGGCGACCCGGCCCTCGCACGCGGTCGGGCCGTGTAGTCGTCCCGCTAGTCGCGCAGCCGCCGGCCCGGAATCCTACGGGGGACAGCAGCAGCCAGCATGTCGTCATCGCCCGAGTCGTCGGAGCAGTGGACAACCAGTCGCGGAGACCACCCCAGAGGCGGCCCGTCGATCTCGGGTTTCCCCGTCCACGCCGCCATCTGGTCCCACCGCTTGATATTAAACTTAGCGTCCAGGCAGCGCGCCACCCACCGCGATGAAAGCGGTTCGTGGCCGCACACTGGTAGAGAGATGTTGAGCTCCTGAGACAACTCCAGCATGCGGGAAAGGATGAGTGGATCCAAATGCTCGGCCGTTGCGTCGGGGTAGGCGGCCATGGCCATCGCCATCAACGCCCCCCGATAGGCCAACGCCGATTCCTCCGGTGCCCGGCGACGCGACATAAATTTTCTGGTGGCCGATGTCGGCGGGTTGTAAAATTCCGCCATCTCTGTGAACGCATCCTGCAGTGTCTTCTTCTTGGACGCCGGAATGGAGCGGAAGACTCCCAGAGACACATCATCGAGCAGCGTAGGTAGCGCTCCCAGCGCTTCTTCCTCCGTCCAGTTGACAGATCTAAAAGCCGACTCGAAGCGCCACGTAAAAGCACTCCAATCGCCCCCGGCGATAAATTCTTTTATTTGTGGAAGGCGATGTCCGCGGTGGCAGGCGCGTGCCGCGGGCGTCTCCGGCCGCCGTTCCCGCTCTCCGCTCGGTGCAGACAAAATGGCGTCCGGCGGCCGCGTGGTAGCAGGCGCGCCCAAAATGGCGGCCGACGACTCCGGCGCAGCCGCCCCACCCAAGACGACGGCGTCCTCCCGCGTGGCAGGAGCAATGGCGGGTCCCGCTTCCATAGCAGGACCCCTTCCCACGGCGTCCAGCTGATCGGCGATCTGGCGACCCACGGCTGGTGAGGACGCCACCGCGGTCACCAGGCTTAGCAGAATTGCGTGCAACGACTCAATCTGCTCAGCCATCAGCCGCCATTCGTTTCTCGGTCCTGCGGTGGTCGCATCTTCTCGCGGTCGACGCTGAGAGGCGTCGAGGCGAGCGTCGTCAGCCGGCGGCACCAGGGCTGTAGCTCCCAACAGCTCATCTTCCTTCGTCTCGGCCTCTTCTTCCGACAGAGGCACGGGCAGGTTCTTTTTTCTGAGGTGTTTAGACATCTTGACGATCGTCCAAACAGTCGCAGAATTACTTTTGACACCAGTGTAATAATCCTTCCAGAGACGGCTTCGGAATCGGTCCTTTTATTTCCACTCCACAATACACTTTGCTCACTCACTCTCCGTCGCTGGCAGACAACGGAGAGAGGACAGACTACGCACTAAGTCCCCACTGCGCACGTGGCAACCCCAGCCCCCGCCCGCGCGTGACCCTGCTCTTGTCAGTTTCAGTCTGCTCCCGATCGTTCCCCTCCACTCGCTCTTAATACCTTCGTCACGTGGTTCCCCCAGCCAATCGTACATGGACAGCTTCGACCATTCTCGATGGTTCCCTGTCAATCCCGGGACCACGCCCTTCATCCGGCTCCCCATTGGCTGGGGCCCCGAATGGCTAGGCCAATCACTCCTGATGACCTGTCGTGATGACGCATGGGCCATGGTCCCTATCTCAACCCTTATTGGCTACAAGCAGGACCGGCAAGCCAATCCCCACGTGAACCCTCTATGGCTGTTATTACATATATATGTCTCTCGGGGTGTCTATGTATCTCTATGTTTGTCTAGGGGTCTCTATGTATCTCTATGTATCTTTATGGGTCTCTATGTATCTCTATGGATCTGTATGTATCTCTATAGGTTTGTACGCATCTCTGTGTATTTCTACGGGTCGCTATGTGTCTTTATGTATCTCTATGTGTCTCTATGTATGTCTAGGGGTCTCTATGTATCTCTATGTGTCTCTATGTATGTCTAGGGGTCTCTATGTATCTCTATATATCTCTATGTATGTCTAGGGGTCTCTATGTATCTCTATGGGTCTCTATGTATGTCTAGGGGTCTCTGTATCTCTATATATCTCTATGTGTGTCTAGGGGTCTCTATGTATCTCTATGGGTCTCTATGTATGTCTAGGGGTCTCTATGTATCTCTATGGGTCTCTATGTATGTCTAGGGGTCTCTATGTATCTCTATGGGTCTCTATGTATGTCTAGGGGTCTCTATGTATCTCTATGGGTCTCTATGTATGTCTAGGGGTCTCTATGTATCTCTATGTATCTATATGTGTCTCGATGGGTCTCTATGTATGTCTATGTATCTCTATGTATCTCTATGGGTCTCGATGGGTCTCCATGAGTTGAAGGTGTAGACCGCAGCACAATGAGGGCGGTGTGAAGCGGAGCCTCACGGGGGGAGGGGGGGTGCCTCTGGCTGGCAGAGTCCACGGCGCGCACTCGCAACGCGCCCACAGCCTGCCCCCTCCCTCCCTCCCTCCCACCCCCTCCCTCTCTCCCTCCCCCTCCCACCCCTCCCTTCTCTCACCCCTCTTTCCCTCCTCCCTCCCTCCTCGCTTCCCTCCCAACCCCTCCCTCCCACCCATCCCTCCCCCTCCCACCCCTCCCTCCTCCCACCCCTCCCTCCCACCATTCTACCTCCCTCCCACCCTTCTCCCTCCCACCCCTCCCTCCCTGTGTTGACTCTAACGAGGTGATAATACCCCCCCCCCCATCACCAAACCCAGTTAAGTAAAGAAAAAAACCTAATTAATTAAACATTCCAAATTACCGAGTCATAATCATGAAATGTCAGACGCGCTAGGACGCCCGCCCGCACGCACACACACGGAGACATTCGATCGAAGTTAATTGTAACGTGTGGTTTGTTTATTTATTTTGTAGCGCAGCGCGCTAACCACTACACGACTGCTCCCCACGCACTGACACACACTGACACACACAACAACAACCGCCATTCGCCACTAAGTGGCGGTGACGTCACCACGCCGCTTGTGCCAGGCTATGTGCACGTTGAAGCCACGTAAAGTGTCGAACGCCCGCTGGCAGGAGGTCACGGGGCAGACCCAGATGCCAACGGTCGAATGACCGAGATGACTGGCTGATACACCACCTGTGCCCCCTAGTGTGCCAATTTGCTATGCTTTAGCGACCCGGCGCTCCGCTTGTTGTTGTGAGCGTCGCTCCTCCGCCCTCAGTTGTTGTTGGAGGGCGACTGCCTCCAACTGCCCAGTAGCGTCCTTCACGAGCCTCCTCCACTGAGGCCAATCTTGACACCGCTGGTATCAGTCATCGGTAAGTCCACTCAGCTCCACATCATCTTGTACCACATCACTCCATCTCTTCTCTAGCCCCAGCCGCGCCCGTTTAGCTCCCTCTATCCAGCGGAACAAAAGCTGTTTGGGCATGTGGTGGCTGGGCATGCGGGCTACATGACCCAGACAAAGCAGCGTTGCCTGCCGGAGGAGCTCACCGATGGGACTTTGTCCAGATCTTTCAAGGATGGTTAAACCCAGGAGGGATCGTAGGTAGACCAACCTAAATGTTTCTAACCGGCGAAGATCTTCCATTAAGGGGGTCCCCGTTTCGCAATTGTAGAGAAGGCAGGGAATGATTGTGGCCGAGAAGACCTGAAGCTTACATAACCGATTAAAAGATATTGCCGCTCGACTGATTCGGAGTGAGACCTCTGCTGTCAAACCGGAGCCGGTCATGAGCACACTGTCCAGGTATGGGAAACTCTCCACTCTCTCCATAACTGCCCCATCACCAATTGGGAGTTATGGGGGTGAAGTGTCCGATAATACAACAAACCCAGACAGGTGCTTAGTTTTGGTAGGGCTGATGGTAAGGCCCCACCTCTTAGTGGCAAACTCCAGGTTTAGCAGCAGCGCCTCCAACTCCTCCTCTGAGTGAGTAGCAATTACCAGATCATCGGCATACATAATATGGTTGCACAATAGGGAGCCATCCCTTGACCACACCCGGGCATTGATCAGCCTCCCATTATATCTGTACCAGATGGAAATTCCTCCGGTACAGCTATTGAAGGCTTCACGAGCTACGTGGTCGAAATAGATGTTAAATAATGTGGGAGTCAGAAGACATCCCTGTTGCACCCCAAGGTGTACAGGGAATGGCTCCGCAGTTTTACCCGGGGCCCGCTCACCATCATGAAGGTCCTCAATGATTGTGAGCCGAGGGTCAGGGAATCCGAAAGCACGAAAAACAACCAGAGCCCAGGCCTACTGATGGTATCATAGGCCTTGATCAGGTCAATAAAGCAGAGATGTAGGTCTTGTTGGAATTCCCTACACCTCTGCTGTAGGAGATGGACAGAAAATATGGCATCTGTGCAGGACCGCCCTTTCCTGAAACCGCATTGGGGCTCCGCAAGCCTCTCCTCAGCGTGCCTAGCAAGACGATGTTGAATAATCCTTGCCAGGACCTTTCCCAGCACACAGGAGTGAGATGCCCCTGTAGTTGTTAGTCTGTGCGGTCCCCCTTCTTAAAGAGGGGGACCACCAGGGCATCCTTCCAATCCTGCGGAACCCGTCCAGTGGTCCAGACTGTCGTTATAATGTCATGTAGGGCAGTCTGTGCACAAACGCCACCCTCCCTCAGCATTTCGCTTGGGAGATCATCTCTGCCCGGTGCCTTTCCTGGTTTCAGACTCCGGATAGCCTTCAGTAGTTCCCCAACAGATGGCACCTCAGCCAGCCACTCACAGGGGGTGACTTATTACAATATTTGAGGCACCGCAGCCTCGGCAGGGTCATCCCCACTTTATCCCACGTTGTTTTCCAGGCTGAGGGATTTCCCCTCCCCCAGGACCTCACAGAAATGCTCAGAAAATCTGCAAACCTGTTCCTGGGGGTCAGAGATTGGATCACTGTTCTTTCCCCTAATGATGGTAATCGGTATGGCGCTGCAGGTTACTTTTTTGATGTAGTTAAAGAGCGATTTGAGATTGCGGGCCATTGAGGCAGACTCCCATCTCCTCAGCAACCCGCGACCACCGCCCATCCATGCAGCGCCTCACGGCTCTCTGAACCTCCGAGCGAAGGCTGCGGTAAGCTTCCTCATTCTCCGACGTGGGATTCTGTAGCCGATGAGAGTGGGCCTGTCGCTTTTTCTCAGCCAGCCTGAACATCTCCTCTGCTAGCCAGGGTCTCTGGGGATGTCTGTACCGTGTACCCAAAGCAGCCATTGCAGCTGTACGAGCCACAGTCCTATATCTCACCCATTTCTGCTCGACATCAGGGGGAGTGGGGGACGATGCCAACCCCAGCAGCAAGCAATGATGAAATTCTCGCTTACAACTTTCATCAGCTAGCGGAGACCATGCCACTATGGGTTTGAATGGGGTCCTGGGTGTACACCCACCACCGGAGTGGAAGAATGGGCAGATCAGCTCCACGGTAGGTCCTGGTGTCAAGGACATGGGCCCGCATCCGCTGTTCCGTCACTATTTAGTCCAGCAGATGTTCTTGCTTGGACCCGGCATGCATCCATGATGTTGTGTGGATGCGCTGATGCCGGAACAGCGTGTTGGTAATTACAAGCCCATGGGCTGCACAAAAATCTAGCAGCCTCCTACCATTGTTATTCAGCTGATCTGGCCCATGCCTCCAGACCAGGTGCTAGCATCATGACCAACTCGAGCATTAAAGTCACCCAACAAGATTATTCTATCCCGAGGGGCCACTTTAGCTAGCACCTGTGACAGGAGGTCATTGAAGGCATCCGTCTCATCGGCGTTGCCTGCATCCCTCCACGGATGTTCGTCTTCGGTGGGGGCATAAGTAACCACGACCACCACTCCTCGCCTCTGGTTGATGGGAAGGTGAGCCCAAAGTAGCCTGGGTCTTACAGCTTCCCACACCTCACCGCCATGCTCCAACGCCCCCTTCATTATTTTGTTCAGAAGAAGAGCCACTCCCTGTTCTTTGGCAGTCTCCTGCCCCGAGTAGAGGACTGTCCACCTCTCACGGTGGCAGGAGCCAGAGCCGGTCCACCGGACCTCCTGAATGCCACAGAGGCCGTACTGGTCCAGCTCTCAACAGAGGAGTGGCAGCCTCTCCTCCACAGTGAGCGTTCGAACATTTCACTTGGCCATCCGTAGTGGCTTTTTGTTGTTTCTGGAGGAGCCCCGAGGGTAAGGATTCAGTCTCCTGGCTCCGCCAAATGGGGTTTGGCCAGGTGACGTTATAGACGCCTGTCCCCCCGGGGCCTCTGGCACTAGCTTATTAATTACAAATTTCAGTTGTGGTTTTGTGGTAATTAATTGAAGGTGGAGGGGATACCAGCCCCTCGCACCCGTCCAAAGCCCCCATTTGGCCGCTGTGGTGGTCACAGACGCCAAGAGGGGAATGGCCACGGCACTGCCCACCACAACGTTGCCGTCCGGCACTACGAGGAGGTAGGGGTTGTTTTTCCCGGACTGACACGCACACACACACCCACCTCCTCACCCACCCCCACCCAACCCACTCACTACCCTCCTGGTGTGGTGCGTAAACATCGCCACGGGGGAGACAAAGGCGGCCGGGCGTGGTCCTGGCCACACCACTCACTCGTGTGCCGTGGCGGCCTGCACAGCCCGCTCGCTAACCGCAATTTTCCCAAGAGTCTGTTCAGCCTATAGCGGGGCAATCTTTGTCTCTGTCGGTGTATATTTGCTCGTGAGTGCGTGAGTGCTTGCGTGGGTGATTCCCATCTTGTCTGCTCCCCCCTTACCTCCCCCCACCTCCCCCCACCTCCCCCCTCCTCCCCCCTTACCACCCCCTACCTCCCCCCTCCTCCCCCCACCTCCCCCCTTACCTCCCCCCACCTCCCCCCACCTCCCCCCACCTCCCCCACCTTCCCCCACGTCCCCCCTTACCTCCCCCCACCTCCCCCCTCCTCCCCCCTTACCACCCCCTACCTCCCCCCACCTCCCCCACCTTCCCCCTACCTCCCCCCACCTCCCCCACCTTCCCCCACGTCCCCCCTTACCTCCCCCCACCTCCCCCCACCTCCCCCCTCCTCCCCCCTTACCACCCCCTACCTCCCTCCTCCTCCCCCCACCTCCCCCTTACCTCCCCCAACCTCCCCCCACCTCCCCCCACCTCCCCCTTACCTCCCCCCTCCTCCCCCCTCCTCCCCCCACCTCCCCCCTTACCTCCCCCCACCTCCCCCACCTTCCCCCACGTCCCCCCTTACCTCCCCCCACCTCCCCCCCCACCTCCCCCCTTACCTCCCCCCACCTCCCCCCTTACCTCCTCCCACCTCCCCCCACCTCCTCCGACCCTCCACCTCCCCCCACCTCCCCCCACCTCCTCCCACCCCCCCACCTCCTCCCACGTCCCCCCTTACCTCCCCCCACCTCCCACCACCCTCCCCCCACCTCCCCCCACCTCATCCCACCCCCCCACCTCCTCCCACGTCCCCCCTTACTTCCCCCCACCTCCCCCCACCTCCTCCCACCTCCCCCCTTACCTCCCCCCACCTCCTACCACCTCCCCCCACCTCCTCCCACCCCTCACCTCCCCCGACCTCCTCCCACCTCCTCCCCCACCTCCCCCCACCTCCCCCCACCTCCCCCCACCTCCTCCCACCCCCCACCTCCCCCCACCTCCCCCCACCTCCTCCCACCCCCCACCTCCTCCCCCACCTCCCCCCACCTCCCCCCACCTCCCCCCACCTCCCCCCACCTCCTCCCACCCCCCACCTCCCCCCAGCTCCGTGTCTCTCTTCTTTCTTCTTCTTCGTCGCTTCGGCTGCGGTCTAAACAAACCGCGTTGGCATGGCGACCGGCAGGCAACCGCGCTCTTGGAAACCGGCGAGTCTGCCACCGGTCGGCATGGCAACGGATCCTGGTACAAAGCGAGAGGAGGGGGGGAGGCGGAGGGTGGAGGGCGGGGGGTGGAGGGGAGGTGGGGGGGAGGCGGGGGGGATGCGGGGGGGAAGGGGGAGGGAGGGGGGATGCGGAGGGGGGGGAGGTGGGGAGGGGGTAGGCGGGGGGGAGAGGTGGGGAGGGGGTAGGCGGGGGGGGGGGGCAGAGGGCGGGGGGATGCGGGGGGGGGGGAGGTGGGGAGGGGGGAGGCGGGGGGGAGGTGGGGAGGGGGAAGGCGGGGGGGGGTGGCGGGGGGAGGGGGGAGGCGGGGGGGTCTTCAACGTCGAGTCATCGCACAGCGACACGCACGACGCCGCCGTCTCTGAATGCGGTGGAGTCGCCAGGCGCAGCGCGTGCGATGCACGGGGTGGTGCCTTGCAACAGCTGCAGCAGCAGCAACAGCAACAGCTGCCAGCAGCAGCAGCAGCAACACCAGCTGCCAGCAGCAGCAGCAACAGCTGCCAGCAGCAGCAGCAACAACAGCTGCCAGCAGCAGCAGCAGCAACAGCTGCCAGCAGCAGCAGCAACAGCTGCCAGCAGCAGCAGCAACAACAGCTGCCAGCAGCAGCAGCAACAGCAGCAGCAGCACAGCTGGTGGGGATGTCCCCCACCCCCTGTGAATGTCAGAAGGGCACACTCCAAAGACACTCCCCACACACCCCACAGACACCCCACACACACACACCCAACAGACACACCACACACACCCCACAGACACACACCCCACACACACACACCACACACTCCACACACACACACACACCCCAAAACAACACACACCTCCGATCAGTACGGTTGGCTACGTACGGTGTGAAAGAAGTGCAACGGACACGCAAATGCCAATGACACGGCGAGCCCAGATGAAGCAATGCAGAAGAGCCGAACTCTCTGCCCCGGGGCATCCTCGAGATCCTCGGGGGCGGGGTGGACACCCCCAGCACCCCCACCACCCCAACCACCCCCACCACCACTCCCACCACTCCCACCACCCCACCACCCCCACCGCCCCCACCGCCCCCACCACCCCCCACCACCTTCACCACTCCCACCACCCCCACCGCCCCACCGCCCCCCACCGCCCCCACCATCCCCACCACCACCACCCCAACCACCCCCACCACCACCACCACCGCTCCACCACCCCCACCACCCCCACTACCCCCACCACCCCCACCACCCCCACCACCCCCAGCACCCCCACCACTCCCACTACCCCCACCACCCCCACCACCCCCACCACCCCCAGCACCCCCACCGCCCCCACCACCCCCACCGCCCCCACTACCCCCACCACCCCCACCACCCTCACCGCTCCCACCGCCCCCACCGCCCCCACCGCCCCCACTACCCCCACCACCCCCACCACCCCCAGCACCCCCACCACTACACCACCCCCCACCACTCCCACCCCCCCCCACCACCCCCATCACCCCCACCCCCCCCACCACCCTCACCACCCCCACTACCCCCACCACTCCCACCACCCCCCACCATTCCCACCCCCCCCACCACCCCCACCACCCCCACTACCCCCACCACTCCCACCGCCCCCACCACCCTCACCACCCCCACCACCCCCACCACTCCCACCACCCCCCACCACTCCCACCGCCCCCACCACCCCCACTACCCCCACCACCCCCACCACCCCCACCACTCCCACCACCCCCACCACTCCCACCCCCCCCACCACCCCCATCACCCCATCACCCCACCCCCCCCACCACCCTCACCACCCCCACTACCCCCCACCACTCCCACTACCCCCACCACTCCCACCTCCCCCACCACCCCCACCACCCCACCACCCCCAGCACCCCCAGCACCCCCACCACCCCCAGCACCCCCACCACTCCGACCACCCCCACCACCCCCAGCACCCCCACCACTCCCACCACCCCCAGCACCCCCCACCACCCCCACCGCCCCCACCGCCCCCACCGCCCCCACCGCCCCCAGCACCCCCAGCACCCCCACCACCCCCAGCACCCCCACCACTCCCACCACCCCCACCACCCCCACCACCCCCACCACTCCCACCACCCCCACCACTCCACCACCCCCACCACCCCCAGCACCCCCACCACTCCCACCACCCCCACCACCCCCAGCACCCCCACCACTCCCACGACCCCCAGCACCCCCACCACTTCCAGCACCCCCACCCCCACCACTCCCACCACCCCCACCACTCCCACCACCCCCACCACTCCCACCCACCTCCACCACTCCCACCACCCCCACCACCCCCACCACTCCACCACCCCCACCACCCCCACCACTCCCACCACCCCCCACCACTCCCACCACCCCCACCACTCCCACCATCCCCACCCCCCCCACCACCCCCAGCACCCCCACCACTCCCACCACCCCCACCACCCCCCACCCCCACCACTCCCACCACCCCCACCACTCCCACCACCCCCACCACTCCCACCACCCCCACCACCCCCACCACCCCCACCACTCCCACCACCCCCACCACCCCCCACCACTCCCACCACCCCCACCACCCCCACCACCCCCACCACTCCCACCACCCCCACCACTCCTACCACTCCCACCACCCCCACCACCCCCACCACTCCCACCACCCCCCACCACCCCCACCACCCCACCACTCCCACCACTCCCACTACCCCCACCACCCCCACAACCCCCACTTCCCCCAGCACCCCCACCACTCCCACCACCCCCACCACCCCCACCACCCCCAGCACCCCCACCCCCACCACTCCCACCACCCCCACCACTCCCACCACCCCCCACCACTCCCACCACCTCCACCACTCCCACCACCCCCACCACCCCCACCCCCCCCCCCCACCACCCCCACCACCCCCACCACTCCCACCACCCCCACCACTCCCACCACCCCCACCACTCCCACCACCCCCACCACCCCCACCACCCTCACTACCCCCAGCACCCCCACCCCCACCACTCCCACCACCCCCACCGCCCCACCACCCCCACCACCCCCACCACCCCCAGCACCCCCACCACCCCCACCACCCCCACCCCCACCACTCCCACCACCCCCACCGCCCCCACCACCCCCACCCCCCCCCCACCACCCCCACCACCCCCACCACCCCCACCACCACCACTCCCACCACCCCCACCACTCCCACCACCCCCACCACTCCCACCACCCCCACCCCCCCCCACCACACCCACCACTCCCACCACCCCCACCACTCCCACCACCCCCACCACCCCCACCACCCCCACCACCCCCAAGACCCCCACCACTCCCACCACTCCCACTACCCCCACCACCCCCACCACCCCCACTACCCCCACTACCCCCAGCACCCCCACCACTCCCACCACCCCCACCACCCCCACCACTCCCACCACCCCCACCACTTCCACCACCCCCACCACTCCCACCACTCCCACCACTCCCACCACCCCACCACTCCCACCACTTCCACCACCCCCACCACCCCCACCATCCCCACTACCCCCAGCACCCCCACCACTCCCACCACTCCCACCACCCCCACCACCCCCACCACCCCCCAGCACCCCCACCCCACCACTCCCACCACCCCCACCACTCCCACCACCCCCACCACTCCCACCACCCCCACCACCCCCACCCCCCCCCCACCACCCCCACCACCCCCACCTCCCCCACCACCCCCACCACTCCCACCACCCCCACCACTCCCACCACCCCCACCACTCCCACCACCCCCACCCCCCCCCACCACCCCCACCACCCCCACCACCCCCACCACCCCCACCACCCCCACCCCCACCACTCCCACCACCCCCACCACTCCCACCACCCCCACCACTCCCACCACCCCCACCCCCCCCCACCACACCCACCACTCCCACCACCCCCACCACTCCCACCACCCCCACCACCCCCACCACCCCCACTACCCCCACCACCCCCACCACCCCCACCACTCCCACCACCCCCACCACTCCCACCATCCCCACCACTCCCACTACCCCCAGCACCTCCAGCACTCCCACTGCCCCCACTATCCTCCCCACCACTCCCACCACCCCCACCACCCCCACCACCCCCAGCACTCCCACCACTCCCATTAGTGGAGTGCTGTTAGCGAGTTGGAACAAAAAAAAAACGCCGCCAAGGCTGCGTCGTCCAGCGCGGTGGGAAGAACACGTCGCGTGAACTAAAAACACATGCACATTGAATACGAGTTCGGCACGCCGGTTGTGTTGGAGAGTAAACCCACCACGACATTTACAATTCGGGTGCTTTGACGTTTCGCCGGTAATTACATATTTTGAACTGGCCATTGAACAAAGACGGTCAATACTGCTGCTGCTTCTGCGGCCGTCTGGAACGCTCTTCTTTCCCATGTCAGGAAGCCGCTGGGAGCTGTGCTGCACTTTTAAATAATAATCATCATCATCTCGATTGGCAAACTCATTTTTTCAGAAATTATTTTTTGCGTGTGTTTAGTTTATCGTGATTCAACCCCCCCCCCCCACCTCACTCCCGCACCTCCGACTGGCCACGGTTGGCTACGTACGGCGCGAAAGAAGTTCAACACACGTACACATTTGTCTTTGTGCCGTATCGTACGTTCAATGAACACGCCGTTGGAAAACGACAGAAGCCAATGCACGGATGAATATGAACGTGGGGGTTGGGGGAAGGGAATAAGAAATCAATTAGGGCAGTGGGGGAAATGTCACGTGGTCGAGCGGCTGCCTACGAGGGGAGACACGCGGGGGGGCAGGAGGGGGGCAGGGGGGGCAGGGGGGGGGCGGGGGGGGGCGTCCCCGTGTGGAGCTTCATTAGAGGCCCGGCTCGCGTGGGGAGGGTGTGTTGGAGAGTAAACCCACGACGACGTTTACACTTCGGGTACTGTGACGTTTCGCCGGTAATTAAAACAACAGCGGTTATCTCAAGTGGATCCGGGCCTCCCCCTAGGTCGACTCAGCCTCAAAATGAGTGCCTTGTGTAAACATCGCCACCGGGGAGACGAAGGCGGCCGGGCGTGGTGCTGGCCATCCACCCTCTCGTGTGCCGTGCCGGCCTTCATAGGCGCTGCTGCTCGCTAACAGCACTTGCCCCAACAGTCTGTTGAGGCTACACGGGGGGGGGGATCTTTTGTCTGTTTTCTGTGGTGTGAGAGAAGCGGTCCATGGCTGTACCGGCGGAATTTCCATCTGGTGCGGAGACAATGGGAAGACGATCGATGCGGTCAGCTGTGTTATATTTCATCATAAAGGGTTTTGTTGGGTTAGACCGCGTCGATATAGCGGTGTCGTTCACCCACCACCACCGCGACACAGCCAATCAGTGAGGTCTGTCACGTCAACAAAACGTGCCGATTAGTGACTACTTCATCATGAGGCCTCCTTTGCCAGTAGCAAAATATAATAATAGGTTTTTTTACCCTTTTTTATGGCAACAAAACTGACACTTTTTGCAAGGAATCATGTTTGCATTCTGACCGCAGGTATTGTGGTTAATGCAAACACGATTCCTTGTTAAAAGGTGTCAGTTTTGTTGCCAGAAAAAAGGGCAAAAAAACCCTATTATTAAATTAGTGACAACTTCAGCAAACCGGTGAGTTGCACGGTTACATTCACGAGATTTACAAATTGATTACGACGTTAACGACACATTTATATTTTACGCGATCAATCCCCCCCCCCCCAAAAAAAAACAAACCAAACCTTTACTTCGAATATTATTGGTAGCGAAAGCCCCCTACTGCGTATTAAACTGACTAACTCATGGTATTTTTAAATCCTTTATATTAAGTTAGCTTGCTTGCTTGCTTGCGTGCTTGCTTACTTGCGTGCTTGCTTGCTTGCTTACGACCGTGCACATTTTTCGGTCGTTTTTTAACCCACTTCCCGTGATCCAATGGAGCAGATATTTTCCACACAGACTCGTTGTGCGAGACAATTAATGTTCGTGAAATTTTTTTTCCAAAATTTTACACTGTTTAGGGAAAACAAATTAAATATTTAATTACCAATTGCTTAATACTGGCAGACAATCATCTGACCCATAGGTGGCAGCCATCTCAAGCCAGAGGACGAGAAGACTCTAGCCGCCATGCATATAAAGGAATTATAGTGAAAAACTTTGTTTTTACGGGTTTACTTGTTTTTGCTGATGTTTATTGTGATTGCTGCTCACTCTGAGTAGTGGCTTGCGTGACGCAGTCCAGCATGGCCTATGCTGCTACAGCAAGGGGCGATCTTTGTTAAGCCAGCGACACAGAACGTGGACATTGCTGACTATTTAAACTATAAACAACGTGTTTTTTTGATAATTGTTTTTTACCCTTTTATCTGGCAACAAAACTGACACCTTTTTTACGAGGAGTCATGTTTACATAGACCACAATACCTGCAGTCATAATGCAAACAAAAAACACAACTCTGATAATGTATGCACTGTCCAATTATCATATTTTTACTGGCAAATGAGGTACCAATGGTGTAAATGCTTACCCCGAGCTCTCATACTCTGATGGTGCATTGTCTTTGAGTTGTGGAACAATCAACTTCAAGGAGAGTGCATACATTATCAGAGTTATGTTTTTTGTTTGCATTATGACCGCAGGTATTGTGGTCGATGCAAACATGACTCCTCGTAAAAAAGGTGTCAGTTTTGTTGCCAGATAAAAGGGTAAAAAAACAATTATCATATTTGTCACTGGCAAATGAGGTACCAATGGTGTAACGTGTTTTATTTTATTTTATTTTTAAATACTTTATATTAAGTTCACTTGCTTGCTTGCTTGGGTGCTTGCTTGCTTACGACCGTGCAAATCTTTCGGTTGTTTTTTAACCCACTTCCCGTGATCCAATCGCGCTGACATTTTGCACACAGGCTCGTTGTGCTTGACAATTAATTTTCGTGAAATTTTTTTCCCAAAATTTTACACTGTTTAGGGAACAAAAATTAAAATATTTAATTACCAATTGCTTAATGGTGCAATGCAATCATCTGACCCATGGGTGGTAGCCATCTCAAGCCAGAGGACGAGAGGACTCTAGCCGCCACGCATATAAAGGATTTATAGTGAAAAACTTTGTTTTTACGGGTTAATTTTTACCAGGTCAGGGACCCACTGAGTTACGTAGCTCTTTTTCAGAAGCGACCTGTCAATCACAAATCATAGCCCAATGCAAGTGGCTTTTCACACGAGAATATATCGCAACCAAACATCCTCTAAATGGACGTTTCTCTAGCATGGAGGGAAAAAACAAACCAGAGGATCCGGAGAAAAATCCACGCGACCACGTGGAGAGAGACACCGCAAACTCCAAATATACAGCAGCAGGCGTTGGGGTCGGGATTGAGCCCGCAACCTTCTGCATAGCAGGCGATGAAGTTAACATCTCGACAACGTGACGACGCTTGGTTTGGCATCAGAGGGCTCCGAATCAGTAGAGCGGCATTATCTCTTCTTCTGCTGCGTAACCACGTGGTCTGTCACTGCGGTCCAAGCTTCGCTTCTTCTCAGACACAATTATGCTATCGATCCCTTCTCTATACTTAGGAAACGTGGGACCCTGTTTTTAAACATCTGCGCCAGTAAATGCGACATGGGTTTAACCTGCAGGCTGGATTGAGTGAGGAGCTCACTGATTCTTGAAAGATCTGGACAAAGTCCCATCGGTGAGCTCCGATAGGCATGGCTGCATTGGCCGGGTATTGTAGCCCGCGTGCCCAGCCACCGCATGGCCAAGCAGCTTCTATTTGGCCGGATAGAGCGGGGGCTAAACGGGTACGGCACAAGCTGGACTGGAGATGGAGTGATGTAGTGCATCACTCCGCAAGTACCACACACGCTACATGCGGTAAACATGCGAACAAACACGCTCCGATACAATGTGGGCATTGTCTTTGAAATTGAATGGGCTACACAGCCTTCTGTATGGCCTCGTCTCACCACCAGTGTCAGACCCTGAGAACAACGCCAAAAGACGACCAATACAAAGACAAAACACGCATCGGAGCATTTATATCTCGGGGTGAGCAGCGGCAGCATAGGTGAGAAATGTAACCGACTCTGTGCTGTATTGCATTGTATTTCTAAGTTTACTAGGTTTTGTTTTTCTAATTAATTCTTACCTGATGACGGTTGCTTGTGTTGCAATCGAAACGTCGTATTCTATTATTATTTAATTAAATTTTCTACGTGACTTTGTCTGAAATAACCAAAGAGTAATCCCTGCAGTCACCAAAGCTTCGAATCTAATGCAAATGTTTGTTTCGGGATGAGTTTCGCGTGGCGGGCCATCCGAGGCTGCGTTATGCGATCGTCGACGACTACGACGACCGCGGCTACTGCACGTGGCGTCGGCTCACGACTCGGTGGGTGGATGTGGATGGGAGGGCGATGGAGGAGAGGGGGGGGGGGCATAATGGTGTAGATCAGGGGTGGGGAATGTCCGGCCCGCGGGCCGTATAAGGCCCGCAAAATCATTTGGTCTGGCCCTGCCAAAGGGCCGTCCATAAATGACGTCACACGATTTTGGACGATTTTTGACCCCCCCCCTCCCGTCGTCATACGGCGTCAAAAAAAGTCAGACCCCCCCTCAAATATGACGTCACAACGCTCTGCCCTCCCCCCCCCAAAAAAATAAAACATGCTTCAAATCGCTTTAAACTATTGTCACTGTAGTGCGTATTTAATGTGGCGTTGCACTTTGATGTTGTAGGAGAAAACATTTATTAAAAAGTATATTTAATTAAGTAGAACGTGTGGTCTATATTTTTTAAAGTTGCGCATTTTGATGTGACGTCACATTTCTCAAACCCCTTCCCCCCTCGTTACACATCGTCACAAATGTCTGACCCCCCCCCCCCTATAGGTGCGTGACGTCATTTATGGACGGCCCCCAAGGCAACCTAAGAGCAAACCTGGAAAAGCGGTTGCGAGTAGCAGCAACATCATCAACACCAGCTAACATCACCACGCCTCGCAAAAGAGAAGCAGTTCCAGCCATCGCATTAGGGGTGCGTTAATGAAATGTTTGACCGAATAAAACGGGCAAATTTTTAAGTTGATAACTCTGTGTGGCCCGCGAATGATGTTCCGATTGCTGAGGAGCGGCTCGCTGCACTGCCGCTGAGAGCTGCGTGGTGTGTGGGGTGGTGATGGACTCAGCCCATCATCCCGCTTGCGGCGATAAAATTAAGTACCGCTTTGTGAGCAAGTTTAAACGAGTGGTTGCCCTGTATCAGCGGTTCTTAACCTTTGACTTGCACCCCTTTGGATTCTTAATCGTAAACTATTTTTTCTAAAATAATGTTACCAAATGCGTGGGTTTGATGAAACAAGGTAGTTGTCACTCAACCTGCCCGTGCTCAATTTGTCTTTTTCGATGGTTGATCATCCCAAACTAAATCTGCCCATGTCTCGCTACCCCCCCCCCCCACCCCCAGAAAGGGGCATCTCGCACCCCCACGAGATGCGTGCCCCCCAGGTTAAGCAGAAGAAGAAGTAGAACCACCACTGCCCTACATGGATACCACCTTCAATACAGCCCGACGAGTCTGGACGGACGCGCGCGTGCCATAGGAACGTGGAGTTTCCCGACGCCGGTTCGGAGCCCGGAAGCGTGTGATGATCACCGAACAGCTCAAGGCTCCTTGTGTAGCACTGGCACCACGAGTCTGTCCGCGTCTCGCCAGACTTTTGTCGCGACATTGCTCACGCGGAAAACTGATTTTTTTTATTTTTTGTTTAAGGCTCAGTGGCGCGCTTAAACACATTCCTGCGGAGGGAGCTGGTAGGAACGTTGAGTTGCTCAGTCAATGTGCCAGGGTCAATGGCGGCGTGGTGTATTCCGCAAATATGGCCGACTGTGAGGGCGGGCACAAGCCGGCGTGAGTAGGTTAAACGTTGAGTTTTATAAGGGCACCACGGGGTGACCAGCCCATCCCCACCCAGCCCCACCCCTCCCACCCCGCACCCAGCACCACCCTCCCCACCCAGCCCCTCCCCACCCTCCCCACCCAGCCCCTCCCTCCCCACCCAGCCCCACCCTCCCCATCCCCCACCCAGCCCCACCTTCCCCACCCAGCCCCTCCCCACCCTCCCCACCCAGCCCAGCCCCACCCTCCCCACCCAGCCCCACCCTCCCCACCCAGCCCCACCCTCCCCACCCTCCCCTCCCCACCCAGCCCCTCCCTCCCCACCCAGCTCCTTCCTGCACGACGGACGGACACAATAATCCCCTGTGGGCTGGTGTAATCAGGAGGTTCCTACCAGTACGAGGACATCCTGCCGCTCGCTATGTTCGTCAAGGAGACGTTGCATACTCTTTGGTTCGTTCGGTAAAGTCACGTAGGTATAAAATAAAATAAATAAAATCACGACGTTTCGATCGAAACACAAGCGATCGTCATCGGGTGGGGAAACCACGGCAAGAAAATTGTTGCAAGCCATCGAAACTTCGTGATTTAATTCATGTCATTGTCTACCCACGTGACTTTATCGAAAGAACCAAAGAGTATGGATCCCTGCAGTCACGAAAACTTCAAATCTAGAAGGAGACGTTGCTTATCCGATGTAGCGTTTACAATTGCACCAACCGCCCTCCCCCCCCGTGCATGATGCAAACCCCGTTTAAAAATCATACAACGGATAGGCGTATGCACCCTCCCTCTCCCTGGTACATGGGGAGATTTGGTAGAGGGGTGATGTTAAGTTAATTGCAATGGGCTTCCATCTCGCGCCTTGTGAAACAAGGTCAACGATGGCAACGGTACCAGCAAGGCATCTGCGCTGCTCAGATTAGCATTGGGAGCAGGCGCTACTATGTGCGGGCGATCCTCGGCCACGAGTGTAGGAAATTCCACATTGTTATGCCGGGGTTACCGGTAAATTTAGACGACAATTCCACCCCCCCCCAACGCCCACACCTCCCCCATCAAGCTGTTGTAACATACCACAAAGTGGTACTCGTTTTACGAACCCCCCCCCTCCCCCCAAGAGGCACGATGTGATGGGCTGAGTTAATGAGAGAGATATAAAACGGAATTCGGACCGGCATCAGTCGGCCAATGTTTTTGTTTTGTTTAAATCAGCTGATTTACACAAAAGATAATCAAAGCAATGAAGCAAATGGATTCATAAATAAACATAGGTGATTTGAGAGCGTATATATATATTTTTTTTATTCCACAATATTAGCATTAGGACCATTAAAGAAAGCTCCCTCCTCTACGAGTGTGGAATTAAAATAAACCACTGCGCCCGATCACTCGGTAAGCACCCAACGCCGCCTGCACATTACATCTGAATTTAATATCAATTCTAATTATCGACGCTCGTTAGCGAGTTTGTAAATTGCCCACAACTCCATTAGGGCTGCCTGGTGTGGGATGTGTCGTAGTCATATTAACTCCCCCCCCCCCACCGCCTGCCTCTCCCCTCTCAGCTCACTCCACTCCCCTCCACGCACTCTCGAATCTCTCCCCTCTCGGCTCACTCCACTCCCCTCCACGCACTCTCCAACCTCTCCCCTCTCATCTCACTCGACTCCCCTCCACGCACTCTCCTACCTCTCCCCTCTCATCTCACTCCACTCCCCTCCACGCACTCTCGAATCTCTCCCCTCTCAGCTCACTCCACTCCCCTCCACGCACTCTCCTACCTCACCCCTCTCATCTCACTCCACTCCCCTCCACGCACTCTCCAACCTCTCCCCTCTCGGCTCACTCCACTCCCCTCCACGCACTCTCCTACCTCTCCCCTCTCATCTCACTCGACTCCCCTCCACGCACTCTCCTACCTCTCCCCTCTCATCTCACTCTACTCCCCTCCACGCACTCTCCAACCTCTCCCCTCTCAGCTCACTCCACTCCCCTCCACGCACTCTCCTACCTCTCCCCTCTCATCTCACTCGACTCCCCTCCACGCACTCTCCTACCTCTCCCCTCTCATCTCACTCCACTCCCCTCCACGCACTCTCCTACCTCTCCCCTCCCATCTCACTCTACTCCCCTCCACGCACTCTCCTACCTCTCCCCTCTCATCTCACTCGACTTCCCTCCATGCACTCTCCTACCTCTCCCCTCCCATCTCACTCTACTCCCCTCCACGCACTCTCCTACCTCTCCCCTCTCATCTCACTCCACTCCCCTCCACGCACTCTCCAACCTCTCCCCTCTCAGCTCACTCCACTCCCCTCCACGCACTCTCCTACCTCTCCCCTCTCATCTCACTGCCCTCCCGTCCACGCACTCTCCTACCTCTCCCCTCTCATCTCACTCCACTACCCTCCACACACTCTCCAATCTGTACCATCTCAGCTCACTCTACTCCCCTCCACGCACTCTCCAATCTGTCCCCTCTCAGCTCACTCCACTCCCCTCCACGCACTCTCCAACCTCTCCCCTCTCATCTCACTTCACTCCCCTCCACGCACTCTCCAACCTCTCCCCTCTCATCTCACTGCCCTCCCGTCCACGCACTCTCCTGCCTCTCCCCTCTCATCTCACTTTACTCTCCAACATCTCCCCTCTCATCTCACTCCACTCCCCTCCACGCACTCTCCTACCTCTCCCCTCTCATCTCACTCACAGCTCATCGGACGATTCTCCCAGTATCAACGAACACGCCGATTCCGAGCGACTCGCGTCAACGTCGTTGTTCGGAGCTTACACCTGAGCTTATGAATTACCTTCAACCCCTTGCCCGATTGTGCACTCGACACCTCCATCTCTCTGCGTACGATCGCACAGAGGCCGCAACATTCACCGGGATGAGGGGGGGGAGGGGGGGCTCGTTACATCTCGGCTGTGGAGAAAAAAGTAGAAAAAAAACCCGCGGATTTTTATTTGGCGCAGTAATTGCGTGACGCGCAGCGCCGCGGGGAAGTTGCCACGCGGCGACTCGAACGGATCTTCAGACGTCAGCGCGGAGGTTTTCAACAACGAGGGCTCGCGGTCACTGGGGGGCTGGAGGGGGGGGGTACGGCATGGGGGGTGGGGGGCATTGTGGTCGATGTTGAGAGCCGGGATCACCGCTGGGGTTCATTTGTAGATCGCCACTTCAACTTCATCTCCCAGCGAGGCAATTTCAAAACGACGTTGGAATTTTTTTGTTATTAACCCCCCCCCCACCCACTCCTACAACCACCCCCACCAACCCAACATCTCCAACCTAATACCAATGGCCGCGCCATTCGCCACTAAGTGTCGGTGACGTCACCACTGCGCCTGTGCCAGGCCAGGTGCACTTTGAGGCCACGTGATGTGTCGAAGGGTCACGGGACAGACCCAGCAGGTGCCATGGGTTGGCTGACTGAGATGACTGGCAGATGCACCACCAGCTGTACCCCCTACTACTGTGCCAACTTGCTGCATCTTAGCCGCCCTGCACTCCGCTCGTTGTTGTGAGCGTCGCTCCTTTGCCTTCCGTTGTTGCTGGAGGGCGACTGCCTCCAACTACCCAGTAACGCAGCCGATGAAAACATAATGCCGCCCGACTGATTCGGAGTGAGACCTCTGCTGTCAAATCGGACAAGGGCATCTCCATCCACAAACCCCACCACGCCCACACCGCCCTCGACCTCTCGTTCAGCCAGCAGTGTGGGGTCTCAACCCCGGTGAGGTCTCAGCGCGGGTGAGTCCTCAGCGTTGGTGACATCTCAGGGTCGGTGGGGTATCAGCAGAGGTCGCAAACGGGTTTTGATTCCTTACCCGTACCCGTACCCGGCCGCTCCAGGGTCGCAAACGGGTACCCGTACCCGTACCCTACCCGTACCCGGCCGGGTACCCGGCCGGGTACGGGTAGGGTACGGGTATCGGGTACCTGATTGCGACCTCTGGGATGAAGCCATGTTGCAGGCGCGGGTGGGTTGATTCTAAGAACTTGAATTGTGAGAAGAGACAAGACGTTGGGAAATGAGTGACAAACAGTTACTCACCAATGACTCACGGCCTACCCGTACCCGTACCCGGCCGCACCAAGGTCGCAAACGCGGGTACCCGGCTACCCGTACCCAGCCGGGTACGGGTAGCCGGGTATCGGGTAGGGTACGGGTATCGGGTACCCGGTTGCGACCTCTGGGTCTCAGTGCCCGTGCAGTCTCAGCGACGAGGGCCGAGTGCGCTCAACAAGGCGACGTGAGAGTTGTATTGCGGCTCGCAATCAATGACATGGCTCTTTGTCGGTGATGAATTCAGGATATTTTTCATTTCGGCACTTGTTTTATTTTTCATTGATGGTTCTATTTGTACCGCCGGATAGTTACTCTTGCGTCTGGTTGTTGTTGTTGTGATGTTCCACTGAACATTGATTGGGGAAATTTATTTTTCTCTGCTCGACTTTTCAAGTGACGAGTGGATTATTTGGAGCGATATTTCATCAAACGTAGAAAAAGCGCGCGGCCACGGACGAAACGAGAATTTGTCAACAAAAGCTTCCTCCCAGCCGACAAAATGATCAATCACAGAGCCCCAGCTCGGTAAATCATCATTGCGCAACACCCCCCCCTGTGACACTTTACACGTTAAAAACTAAAAACGAAACTATTTTATGTTAAATGTTATTTTCCCAGGCAGCTCTTTTTCAGAGGCGTCATTGGCTCTCACAAGTGGTGGCTCGTTGAAGCAGCTTATCATCGTGTGTAAATGTATAGCAGTAGCCAAATACTGTGAACGCACCTTGATTCTAAATGTGGAGGGACATCCTGGAGGACCCAGACAAAAATCCACGTGACCACAAAGAGAGGGAGAAAGAGACACAAAATAAAAAATATACAGCAGCAGGCATCAAGATCGGGATCGAACCCACGATTTCCTGTCTACCAGGCGAGGTAGTTAACATTTCCTAGCCACCGTGATGATGATGAGAGACACGCAATATCCAAATATACAGCATGCGTCAAGGTCGGGATCGAACCCACAATTTACTGCATACCAGGCGAGGTAGTTAACATTTCCTAGCCACCGTGATGATGATGAGAGACACGCAATCTCCAAATATACAGCAGGCGTCAAGGTCGGGATCGAACCCACGCCCTCCTGTATAGCAGGCGAGATAGTTAACATCTCTTAGCCACCATGATGATGATGATGAGAGACACACAAACTCCAAATATACAGAAGGCGTCAGGGTCGGGATCGAACCCACGACCTCCTGCATACCAGGCGAGGTAGTTAACATCTCTCCACCATGCAAACTCAAAATACACAGCAGGCGTCAGGGTCTGAATCGAACCCACTATTTCCTGCACACCAGGCGAGGTAGTTAACATTTCCTAGCCACCGTGATGATGATGAGACACACGCAATCTCCAAATATACAGCAGGCGTCAGTGTCGGGATCGAACCCACGGCCTCCTGTATACCAGGCGAGGTAGTTAACATCTCCTAGCCACCGTGATGATGATGATGATAATGAGAGACACACAAACTCCAAATATACAGAAGGCGTCAGGGTCGGGATAGAACCCACGACCCCCTGCATACCAGGCGAGGTAGTTAACATCTCCTAGCCACCGTGATGATGATGATGATGAGAGACACACAAACTCCAAATATACAGCAGCAGGAGTCAGTGTCGGAATCGAACCCACGACCTCCTGCATACCAGGCGAGGTAGTTAACATCTCCTAGCCACCACAGCGCCGTACAAAACAAAGTAACGGCAAGTGACAAAAAAAACGAATTTCTTTCATGATGGCCCCGAGCGTCAAGAATGGAGCAATGTTGATATATTGTTTCTCTCCCTCCCGTAATATACTTTATGTTCCCACTTAGTATGGTAAATCGGTGTCGGGCGGACCCATTACGGTGGATAAATGAAAGTGACGGCGGGGTATTAATGGTCACCGATTTGCGAATATACATGTCGAGGATAACATCTCAAGGTACAAAGGGAGGGACGTTGATTGGGGGGGGGGGGGGACTTGCACACGGAGGGCGTCGTTTTACTATTTATTCTATACCGGACGGAGAGGAATCCGATGAGCTATGAAGCTCTTTCTTCACAGATGTCCTGTCGTTGTCACGTGGGTATCTACACGGAGAGTTTGAGTTTGTGCGGCGTACACGGACAGGATTGAGTGTGGGGGAAAGGGGGGGGGGGTCACGCAAAGGTCAGATCTGAATCTTAACATCGACTGCAGGAGGAATCCGATGATCTATAAAGCTCTTTGTCAAAGGATCACGCGCGAAGAATGGGACGGGGGAGGGGGTGCAAACCCAGAGCGATGCAGATCGACGGGGAACGAGGAGGAAGGGGGGGAGAGTTTCGAAAGGAGTTGGGGTGAGACGAACACTTCGTGGGCTGTGGAAGCAAGAGGCTGCAGTCAACCGCAGCGCTGATCGTAACGATGAAGTTACCTTTACCAGGACCCCTCGTTTCACATACTTCGTGTGTAAATATATCCACGTGTAATGACGCCAACACACGTCCTGTTTTTTTCTTTCTCCGGGTCCTCCGGGTTTCCCCCCCCCCTCCCTCCGACCTTGACGCATGCTGCTGTATATTTGGAGTTTGCTTGTCTCTCTTTCATCATGGTGGCTAGGAAATGTTAACTACCTTGCATGGTATACAGGAGGGCGTGGGTTCGATCCCGACCTTGACGCATGCTGTATATTTGGAGTTTGCGTGTCTCTCTTTCATTATGGTGGCTAAGAGATGTTAACTACCTCGCCTGGTATACGGGAGGTTGTGGGTTCGATCCCGACCTTGACGCCTGCTGTATATTCGGAGATTGCGTGTCTCTCATCATCATCATCATCACGGTGGCTAGGAGATGTTAACTACCTCGCCTGGTATACAGGAGGTTGTGAGTTCTATCCCGATCCTGACGCCTGCTGCTGTATATTTGGAGTTTCCGTTTCTCTCCCCGTGGTCGCGTGGATTTTCTGCGGCTCCTCCATTTTCCTTTCCGCATTCAGAATCAACGTCACGCGTTCAGGGCGTTTGCCGGCTCTGCATGACCACGTGCTGACGACACTTCGTTGGACTATCACGTGTGGCCACATCGCTTCTGAAAAAGAGCTGTGCAGATCAGTGGGGCCCTAACTGGTGAAATAAAAAATAGTTTAATAGTTTTAGTTTAATAGATTAACGACCTCGTCTGGCGTACGGGAGGTCGTGGGTTCGATCCCGACTCTAGACGCCTGCTGTATCGCGTTCGGAGTATTTGTTCGCTCGGCATCTCGACGTGCTGATGACAAGCCAACTTCGTCGGGCTATATCACTTGCGGCCAGATCGCTTGTTTAAAAAAACAAGTAACATAAAAAAAACTTTTTTTTTAAACACGCTTTAATGAAATGTACCCTACTAGTAGTACTGGAAGAACTCCACGACTCCAGGAAGTGGCCCCGAAGCTTGCCACAACGTAAGAGACCGTGGTTATTTACAGCCAATGTCAGTTGAGCGTGGACAATTAGACCTAAGTCGAAACATAACATATTAAAAATATTGTTTAGAGTTGTTTTTTTTTATGATAGAATATAGTATTGTCATCAGTATGACATAAGTATACCAAGTTTGCAGTCGATACCACATTGGGAAGTGGGTTAAAATGGAGTTACAAGATTTTAGGATACAACGACAACAACAACAATCGACAGAGTGAGTTAAATAAAAGCGTGTAATAAAAATTAACCCGTAAAAACAAAGTTTTTCACTATAAATCCTTTATATGCGTGGCGGCTAGAGTCCTCTCGTCCTCTGGCTTGAGATGGCTGCCACCTATGGGTCAGATGATTGTCTGGCAGCATTAAGCAATTGGTAATTAAATATTTTTTTTATTTTTCCCTAAACAGTGTAAAATTTTAGAAAAATTTTTTTCACGAAAATTAATTGTCTCGCACAACGAGTCTGTGTGCAAAATGTCAGCTCGATTGGATCACGGGAAGTGGGGTTAAAAAAACGACCGAAAGATTTGCACGGTCGTAAGCAAGCACGCAAGCAAGCAAGCAAGCGAACTTAATATAAAGGATTTAAAAATTAACCCGTAAAAATTAAGTTTTTCACTATAAATCCTTTATATGCGTGGCGGCTAGAGTCCTCTCGTCCTCTGGCTTGAGATGGCTGCCACCTATGGGTCAGATGATTGCCTGCCACAATTAAGCAATTGGTAATTCAATATATAATTTATTTTCCCTAAACAGTGTACAATTTGTGAAAAAAAAATTCACGAAAATAAATTGTCAAGCACAACGAGTCTGTGTGCTAAATGTCAGGTCGATTGGATCACGGGAAGTGGGTTAAAAAACGACCGAAAGATTTGCACGGTCCTAAGCAAGCAAGCAAGCACGCAAGCAAGCAAGCAAGCGAACTTAATATAAAGGATTTAAAAATAGCTGCGCAGCTCAGTGGGACCTTACCTGGTTAAAATAAAATAAAAACCCACAGTTTTTATCACCAGCGGTATTCGCGAGCGAGCAATTGCAGGGCTGCGCTTTTATCCATTTTTTCCGTGAGAGAATCCCCCATGGCTTTGCCGGGGCGAGGGCGGCGGGGGTTGGCGGGAGGGGGGGGGGATGATGGGGGGGATGGGGGGGGGGGCCTTGCCCAATTGCCCCCCCCCTCAATGCCCGCCTAATGTGTCCCGTTGGCAGCGAAGCAGAGGTCGACAGTTGTAATTGAAGCGTCGTAATTACGAGAAGCAACAACTTTCACCGGCGCGTGGCTGCGCCGCGCCGTGCCGCCGACGCCGGCTCGGTGATTGCCGAACCCAATCAACGCGGGCGAACACGGGGAGACAAATCAGTGGGGGGGCTGGGGGTGGGGGGAGTTTATTGTTTATTTCTCTCTCTCAATTTATTTATGTAAAAAAATAAATTGGGGGGGTGGGTGGGGGGAGGTTGGAATTCGCGTTGAGACAATTACCAAGCAGCGAATGTGAATAATCTGTAATTGTTTTTTGTTGTTCATGTTGTTGTTGCTGCTGCTCGCACTGGTTGAAAATGACGTGCAATGGTGTAGGCAGGACGGTGGAGTGCGTGTGTGCGTGTGTGTGTGCGAGCGTGCGTGTGTGCGAGTGTGTGTGTGTGTGCGAGGGTGCGTGTGTGCGAGTGTGTGTGTGATAGTGCAGCGGTTAGCGCGCTGCGCTATGAACCCGGGGACACGAGTTCGATTCCCGCTCACGGCCGACACCAGTGACGATTATCTGAACCGGTCCCAGGCCTCCCCTCAGCCTCAAATGAGTACCTGGTGCGGTGTGTAAACATCGCCACTGGGGAGACAAAGGCGGTCGGGCGTGGTGCTGGCCACCCACCCCCTCGTGTACCGTTCCGGCCTTCATAGGTGCTCGCTAACAGCACTTGCCCCTACAGTCTGTTAAGGCTATACGGGGGATCTTTGTGTGTGTGCGAGTGCGTGTGGAGTGATTGGAAGGCATGGGCCAGATCAGCTGAATAACAACGGTAGGAGGCTGCTAGATTTTTGTGCAGCCCATGGGCTTGTAATTACCAACACGCTGTTCCGGCATCAGCGCATCCACACAACATCATGGATGCATGCCGGGTCCAAGCAAGAACATCTGCTGGACTACATAGTGACGGAACAGCGGATGTGGGCCCATGTCCTTGACACCAGGACCTACCGTGGAGCTGATCTGCCCACTGACCATCGACTTGTCATCTGTAAGATGCGCCTGCCATTCTTCCACTCGGGTGGTGGGTGTTCACCCAGGACACATTCAAACCCTTAGTGGCCTGGTCTCAGCTAGCTGATGAAAGTTGCAAGCGAGAATTTCATCATCGCTTGCGGCTGGGGTTGGCATCGTCCCCCACTCCTCCTGATGCCGAGGGGAAATGAGCGAGGTTTAGGACTGTGGCTCATGCAGCTGCAACGGCTGCTTTGGGTACACGATGCAGACCTCCTCAGAGACCCTGGCTGACAGAGGAGGTGTTCAGGCTGGCTGTGAAAAAGCGACAGGCCTACTCTAATCGTCTACAGCATCCCACGTGAGAAAATGAGGAGGCTTACCGCAGCCTTCGCTCGGAGGTTCGGAGAGCTGTGAGCCGCTGCAAAGATGGGTGGTGGTCGCGGGTTGCTGAGGAGATGGAATCTGCCTCAGTGGCCCGCGATCACAAATCGCACTTAATTCCATCAGATGCAGTCAAGGGATGGCTCCCTATTGGTAAACTATGTTATGTATGCCGATGATCTGGTAATTGCTGCTCACTCAGAGGAGAAGTTTGAGGCACTGCTGCTGAACCTGGAGCGTGCCACTAAGAGGTGGGGCCTTAGCATCAGCCCCATCAAAACTCAGCACCTGCCTAGGTATTTTGTACAATCGGACACTCCACCCCCACAACTCCCAATTGGTGACGGGGCAGTAGTGGAGAGAGTGGAGAGTTTCCCATAACTGGGCAGTTTGCTCGTGACCATCTCCGGTTTGACCGAAGAGGTCTCACTCCGACTCAGTCGAGCGATATTATCTTTTCATCAGTTGCGTAACGCTGCGTGGAAGCTACCTGCTCTGTCACTCCACACGAAGCTTCAGGTCTTCTCGGCCACAGTCATTCCCTCCCTTCTCTACACTTGCGAAACTTGGACCCCCCTAATGGAACATATTCGCCGGTTAGAAACATTTAGGCTTGCCTGCCTACAATCCATCCTGGGTTTAACCAGGCTGGACAAAGTCTCATCGGTGAGCTCCTCCGGCAGGCAAGGCTGTGTTGGCTGGGTCATGTAGCTCTCATGCCCAGCCACCGCATGCCTAAACAGATTTTATTCTGCCGGAGAGAGGGGGCTAAACGGGCGCGGCACGGGCTAGAGAAGAGATGGAGTGATGTGGTACAGGAGGACGTGGAGCTGAGTGAACTTGCCGATGGCTGGTACCAGCGGTGTCAAGATCGGCCTCTGTGGAGGATGCTCGTGAAGGACGCTACTGGGCAGTTGGAGGCAGTCGAGCGGGTGGGTGGGTGAATGAACGAGTGGGTGGGTGAATGAATGAATGAACGAGCGGGTGGGCGAATGAACGAGCGGGTGAGTGGGTGAATGAACGTGTTGGTGGGTGAATGAACGAGTGGGTGGGTGGGTGAATGAACGAGCGTGCGGGTGGGAGAACGAACGAGCGGGTGGGTGGGTGAATGAACGAGTGAACAGTTAACACGAAATGCCCAGCGCCTTCCCGCACCACAGTTTTTTTGTTGTTGTTAATTCATGCGGGCATCTGTCAGGGGCGGGGTGAAAGAAAAAAACCCCCCATCGTATAACCGCGCAGTGTCGATGATTCGGGATGACAAATTCCGTCGGGTGAATGACGTGAGAGGAGCGGTGGCCCGAACGCCAAAGCGGCTCTTCCTGGGCGACATTTCGGGAGGGGAGATGTTGCGCGACTGAGAGATGGAGGAGAGAGGGAAGTGAGAGAGTGGAGAGCCGAGAGAGGCAAGCGAGAGACGCCGATGATCACGCTGAGAAACACTGAGAGAGACACACACAGAGAGAGAGAAGTGAGAGAGTGGAGAGCGGAGTGAGGCAAGAGAGAGACGCCGATGATCACGCTGAGAGACACTGAGAGAGACACACAGAGAGAGAGGAACATGCACATTCTAGAACACGCACGGGCTAGAGACGTCGTATTGATGTTCATTCAGCGGTGGGCAGACCATAGCGCTGATTAGAGTGAGAGTTAGGGCACACGCTGATGAGAGAACATTCGCCGATGTCAATTACATAATCCAAAACGCAATATATGTCAAGTGGCCTTGCATGGGGAGGTCACGTTGCATGTGGGGGCTGGTGATGATGATGATGACGGCTGATGGTCTGGTATGATGGAGTGGCAAGTGAAAGAGCGAATCTTTGGCCAAGAGCACAACTCTGAGTTAGTGGTGGGTCCGGTGTGTACTCGGCAATGGGGAGGCACAGGCAGCCGTGTCATTCATGGTGTATGGCCATACTTCACCACCCTGGTCAGTACGAACTTTGGTGAAATCGGAAACCCCAGAATGGGTTCATCGGATTTCACTTGGGCCGCTAGTGTTAGCCTTGAGCGGGCATCTAACTCAAGGGTCCGAGTTCACGGCAGAGGTCGCAACCGGGTACCCGATACCCGTACCCTACCCGATACCCGGCTACCCGTACCCGGCCGGGTACGGGTAGCCGTTTGCGACCCTGGTGCGGCCGGGTACGGGTACGGGTAGGCCGTGAGTCACTGGTGAGTAGCCGTTTGTCACTCATTTCGGGTAGGGTACGGGTACGGAACCGGTACTCGTACCCGGCCGGGTACGGGTACCCATTTGCGACACTGATGCGGCCGGGTACGGTACGGGTAAGGAATCAAAACCCGTTTGCGACCTCTGGTTCACGGACACTGAGCCAACGTTCCCGCCGGTGTGCTGATACCGCGGGAAAAAACAAAACAATCTTTCACTGGAATTGTGTTTCACTTTTTATTCTATTTTGTAGCAAAGCTGTAGTTTTCAATATCGGAATCAGCAAGGAATGATTGCTTTAGTCTATATATATGTAGTCCACTGCAAAGACAAAGATCCCTGTGTAGCCTTCAACAGCATGTCGGGGCAAGTGCTGTAGAGAGAGCAGGCCCTATGGAGGCCACCACAACACCGCCTTTGTCTTCCCAATGCTAATGTTTCCAGATAACCGAACATCCAATAAGAATGATTTAAAATGTGCAGGCTTGTGTCGACCCAATGCGTTTTAAAATCGTTTTCTATTGCTGTTTGGATCAGATCGCAGTGTGAGTTAGTTTGTGTGTTGTCGTGCACCCCTCCTCCACCCGACACGGCCAATTGTTGAAGTTGTCACGTGATAGAGCAGACGTTATGACGTCACGAGGCTGCTCTGCGGAGCGATGCACACAACATTGAACAATTGGATGACGGGCGGTTCAGCTGCCAGTTACAACCAGCACCATCAGGCAGATGCCAACATTGTACATTCTGGCATCTGACCCACAACGCAACTATGAATCATCATTAATTATTATTATCATTTAACTAATATACAGGGTGCAGTGACGTCAATGGAGTCACTATGGCGTTTAGAGCCAGCTACTGTCACCAGGGTGGAACTGTGCGTCTTGGGCCTTTCTCTGGCACCAGAGTCGGCATGGCATGGAAGTGGGCCCTAGGGGGTATGGTTCTGGTGACGGTCAGAGAGAGAGGTCACGTGAGGACGTGACAGTCTGAGTGACCACGAGGGGGCACGTGACTGGGACAGGGTTAGCGAGGGGGGCTCAAAGGGTGGCTCGAGGGACACGTGGTGCTCGGTCGAGAACCTTCTGGTGAGATCCGAAAGGGGGCGTGACCGAGGGTGGAGCGAGGCCACGCCCCCTTCTGATGAGATCCGGAAGGGGGCGTGGCCGAGGGCGGAGCGAGGCCACGCCCCCTTCTGATGAGATCCGGAAGGGGGCGTGGCCGAGGGCGGATAGAGGCCACGCCCCCTTCTAGATGAGATCTGGAAGGGGGCGTGGCCTCGCTCCCTCGGCCACGCCCCCTTCTGGTGAGGTCCGCAAGGGGGCGTGGCCGAGGGCGGAGCGAGGCCACGCCTCTCGGGACATAAAAGGGAGGTCGCGAGGGCAATCGCGGCTGTCTGTTGGAATGGAACCCGTCGGTGCTACGTCTCTTCGATCCTCGGTCTTCAGTCTTCGGTCTTTACGCTCGGCATCGTGGGTCAGGCAGTGTGTTACTGACTGACCCAGGTAATGTAGTGACCCCGTTGTGGTCTAGTTAACCCGTTGTTACGTTTATGCGGTTGCCCTGTTGGGGTGTTATAATAAACGTGGTGCCTCCAAGTTCGAGTGCGTGTCAAGGGTGGCACAGTCGGGTTTTTTACAATCGGGTTTAATTGTCTTTTTATATTAAACCCGATCATCTGAGATTGGGAGAAATCCGGTTTAATTGGTTCTAATTGCAGAACCGCACTTCTCAACGATGGGCTTCATCCATTCCAAGCTCAGGACCTCACTGGCGCCCACGATTGTGGAGGAGAAGCTCCTCGTGTTCATCAAGACCAACCTGCCCGCCGCATTCTACGACTACCCCGTGCCCGACGGCCCCCCCGAATACGATAGCAGCACCGACGAGGAAGCAGCCTAAGCCTTGGATCAGAGTTTCGTATTCATTAAACCAGATGCCTGCCACTGGAAAAATTGGGTTTTTTCCACCCATGGTGCGTGTGTCTCTGTGGAAGAACACCATTCATGGGACGCGGTCAACCGTCACGTCGCTCGCACTCACCTGAACCACCCCACGGCTCCCGCCGCGTTGATCATCGGAGCCACGGCCCACAGCGAGACTCGCGTTCACTCTGCGTGTGCGCGTGTGTGGGGGGAGCGGCAGTGTAGCGGTTTGGGCTTCACCTAGGTCGACTCAGCCTCAAATGAGTTACCTGGTGCGGTGTGTAAACAGCGCCACTGGGGAGACAAAGGCGGCCGCGCGTGGCGTTGGCCACCCCATCCCCTCGTGTGCCGTGACGGCCTTCATAGGTGCTCGCTAACAGCGCTCGCCCCAGCAGTCTGTTACAGGCTATACGGTGGATCTTTGTCTTTGTGTGTGTCTCTCTCTCGGGCTAGTTAATCTGTCAAGGGCCCGGGCGACCCGTGACATCATCAGGCAGACGCGCCTGATGAAACCCAGACACGGCGAGTAATGAGCTATTAATGCCCCACCGTAATTAGACTAATTCGAAATGACTGGGGGAGGGTGATGGGTGGCGGGGAGTGTTAAGGGTGGTGATGGGGGTTACTCCGTACGGCACGTGTAACGTGGAGGGGTGGGGGGGGGCTGTAGAGACCCCCCACCCCCCCACGTGCAGCGAATTACCTAACAGCCCCGCGTTGATATTCCACGGCTGGATGAAGAAGGCGTCCCCCGCTCGCGGCAGCCATTGGCCCCAATTGTTTCGTTCGACCGCAGCGGCTCGACGGAGATGACGCACGGCAGTCAAATCAGAACCCCACCGACTGCTTCCAGCTCAATCATCTCGTGCCGAACAGGGATAGCTGCCACTCGCCCCCCCCCCACCCCCACTAGGCTAGGTCACGTGGCAGCAATCGTCACGCGCCCCCCCCCCCCAATGCCCGCTCGCAGGGGCCACGTGCCGAGTCACCTCGTGCCACACAGGGACAGCTGACTCTGGGGGCGCCACCCGCCCCGCCCACCGCTCCCCCTCCCCCGCCCCCCGTTTCTCACGCGTTGCGATGAGACTTGATTCTAAAACTGGCGGTGCGCTACGAACCTGGCGATCCATCCCGGGTTGGATTCCCGCTCTCAACGGCCAACACCGGCGGCGATTATCTGAACCGCTCCTGGGCCTCCCCTAGGTCGACTCAGCCTCAAATGAATTACTTGGTGCGGTGTGTGAACATCGCCACTGGGGAGACAAAGGCGGCCGGGCGTGGTGTTGGCCACCCACCTTCATAGGTGCTGCTCGCTAACAGCACTTGCCCCAACAGTCTGTTACAGGCTACACGGGGGATCTTTGTCTTGTGCTGGATAAGGGAAACAATTGGGGCACGGAGCTTTCGCCGGCGGTTGCAGCCACCGGCCGCCGAGAATTCCCTTCGCTTTGTTCGGCCATCACGCAGGCGACTTCGTGAAGTGGCTGTGTCGGGGTGGATGGATGGAGGGAGGAGGGGCTTTCGACACGCGTTGGACTCACGCGCCGATCTCTCCCGAGCATCAAATATTTTCGCGACAGCGTTCATGCTGCACGTGCGTGTGCGCGCGCGCGCGTGCGTGTGCGTGTGCGCGCGCGTGCGTGCGCGTGTGCGCGCGCGTGCGTGTGTGCGCGCGCGCGCACGTGCGCGTGTGCGCGCGCGTGCGTGTGTGTGCGCGCGCGCACGTGCACTGTGTGCGCGTGCGAGCGGGGGGGGATTCCTTCTCATAAATGCTTCGCACTGTACTCAAATTACGCCCATTATGCAAACGACACATTTCTATTACGTTTCAATTAGTGGCATTAAACGCGAAGGCTGCGTGCGGCTGCCATTAGCAGCGCACGCTGCGCGAACGGGTGGCGACCCCGACATCGCAATTCTCGAGGCGGATGAATTACGGGCGAAATGTGCCGAAGCGAATCCCCCCGTGGCATCGAGGCGTCGCTCCGTGCGAGACAGTCCACCGTGTGCTACGCTGCTACAGCGAGGGCGCGATCGTTGTTCAAGCCAGCAACGAAGGACGTGGACATTCCGAGCGAGCTTTAAACGAATTTAACGGTAGGCTCTTCTTTTTCTTTCTATTTTACCAGGTAAGGTCCACTGAGAAATGTGGTTCGTTTTCAGAAGCGACCGGGCGATCACGAATGGTGGCATCAACGCAAGTGGCTTGTCGTCGTGTGGAAATGCAGCCCCGATACTCTAAGAAGCATGTTTCTAAGTATGGAGGATCTGGAGAAAATTTCACAAGGCCACGGGAAGAACATGCAAACTCCAAATACACAGCAGGCATTAGGGTTGGGATCGAACCCACGACCTCCTGTATACCCGGCGAGGTAGTTAACATCTCTCCATCATGCAAACTCCAAATATACAGCAGGCGTCAGGGTCGGGATCGAACCCACGACCTCCTGTATACCACTTGGTTTGGCAGCAGGGGTCTCACTCCGAATCAGTCGTAGCGAGCTGTAAACTATTTAAACGATAAACATTTTTTTTCTTTTTGACGAGGTCAGGCCCACTGAGATATTTGCTCGTTTTGAGAAGCGATCCGGCTATCACAAGTGATGTCCCGCTCTTCCTTTGTCTCCCCAAGTGGCCATGTTTACACACCGCTCCAGGTAGTCGCTTGAGGCTGAGTCGACCTAGGCGAGGCCCGGGACCGGTTCAGGTAATCGTCACCGGTGTTGTCCATGAGCGGGAATGGAACTCGTGGTCTCCGGGTTCGTAGCGCAGCGTAGCGCTAACCGCTACACTACCGCTCCCCATGCAGTACACACACAGGGATATACACACAGAGACCTACAGAGGCAAACACGACCGCACGCCCAATGTATTTTTATGAAAGCGTAATTACAGCTGCGTTACTATAGTAAACTTATCATCATCATCGTCGTCGTAATATTTTTATATTTTTTATCCATAGAGTGTTCAAAGTGAAATAAAGAAACACCAACAGGCTCTGTTAAGAAATAAAATATTTATTCCGGCTCAAAACTATATACCAATGTCACATTATAAGCGTCCCCGAAACAAGAAAAGAATGTGCCTTCAGACAAACGTTGACACGCGTAGAAGTAGAAGAAGAATAAGAGATGGAGCCCATTGTTTAAACCACGGGGGGCGGCGAGGCGAGAGAGAGGGGGGGGGGGGCTCTGCCCCAGAGTTCAAGTGATCGACGCGGCGGGAGGACTGCCTGACGCAGGAAACCCGTGGCGCGGTCGATGGCACTGGCAGACCCTGGAAAGACGAGGCTTTCACCAAGTCGCTAGGAAATCCGATATAAAAAAGTGTTTCGTAACTATAGATTTTTGTATATAAAAGTTGCCTTGTGTGTTGCGCGCGTGTGTTTTTTTGTTTGTTTTATTTTCCCCCGATCAGCTGTAAAAAAAAAACTGCTGCTGCTGAGTTTGTGTGCTATAGAAGTCGCCCAAATCGACAAAGATCCCCCGGTGCAGCCTTAACAAAATTGTTCGGGGCAAGTGCTGTTAGCGAGCACCTATGAAGGCCGGCACGGCGCACGAGGGGGTGGGTGGGCCAGCACCACGCCCGACCGCCTTTGTCTCCCCAGTGATGTTTAAACAGCGCACCAGATACTCATTTGAGGCTGAGTCGACCTAGGGGAGGCCCAGGACCGGTTCAGATAATCGTCACTGGTGTTGACCGTGAGCGGGAATCGAACCGGGTGGCTGGGTTCATGGCGCAGCGCGCTAACCGCTACACTACCGCTCCCCACACACACTCACACACACACGTATACACACAACGTCCCCCCCCCCCCACACACTCACACACAAACGAATCTCGTTTGTCGATCAACAGCGGCGTGATGCAAGAGAGAGATTTGTGGAGTTCGGTGGAGGGCCCACGAGAGAGACGAGATTAACTAATCGGGGGGTCTACACACGAAGAGCCGATAAGTTTGAGAAATTAAATTCGACAAAACAAACAAAGAAAGCAACAACGAATTGATACAATTTTTGCGTTTGTTAAAGTCAGACGAGAGAGAGAGAAAGAGAGAGAGAGTAATACATTGCACGTTAACCATTTACAGCCCCATATTTTGGTATATTTGATACGCCACCACCATTTCAAAACGCAACTAACGTCAAGTGTAAACTAGTTCCTTTTGTTCACGGATAGATTATAAAACATTTAAATTATTACGATAACTGGTTACCGGCGGGTTAACCCAGCCTGCCTTTTGCGAGTCAAAAATAAAAAACCAAACCTTTAACTCCGCTACGTTGTGAGCCCAAGCACCAACATCGTTTGTGGACGGACGGCCGGACGATATCTCGAACAAACACCGCGTTCGCTTCGCGTGACTCTCTCTCGTGGCTGTTGTACAAAAAAGAAAGATAACAGCCACTCCCACCGATGCCCTCGGCCCCCGGCCGCTGACCGAACGTCGCGGCGTCGGCTGTGAGCCGCAGAAACTACAAGCCGCGTCAGTCGAACAACGTGGCAGGCTTTCGCGACCAATATTTTTCATAATATAACCCGTAAAAACAAAGTTTTTCACTATAAATCCTTTATATGCGTGGCGGCTAGAGTCCTCTCGTCCTCTGGCTTGAGATGGCTACCACCCATGGGTCAGATGATTGCATTGCACCATTAAGCAATTGGTAATTACATTTAATATTTTTGTCCTAAAAAGTGTAACATTTTTTTTTAAAAAAAATTTCACGAACATTAATTGTCACGCACAACGAGTCTGTGTGGAAAATGTCAGCTCGATTGGACCACGGGAAGTGGGTTAAAAAACGACAGAAATATTTGCACGGTCCTAAGCAAGCAAGCGAACTTAATATAAAGGATTTAATAATAAAGGTCTTTTGGGTGAGATCGCGTGAGTTTAAATGCGTCGTAACCCTCCACCACCCGACACGGCCAATTAGCAAAGGGATGTGTCACGTAAACAGAACCACTTCAGCCCACCGGCGTGTCGGAGAGTAAATCCACAACATTTACAAGTTGTGCGCCGTGACGTTTCGCTGGTAATTACATCCGGCATCATCGGGCGATTTGCCAGAATAGTGAAGCAATCCACCTGCTTCTGGTGTTATACTAAATGTGTTGTAATAAATACATTTTTTTTTTGAAACTCTTAAAATTATTTTAAAACGTTGCTTTACCGGGTAAGGCAAACTGAGCTATACAGCTTCTTATTCTGCTTCAGCAAGCGACCTGGGCGATCACTAATGAAAGCTCAACGAAGTTGAGGGCGCCACGGTGACTGGGAGATGTTAACTACCTCGCCTGGTGTACAGCAGTTCGTGGGTTCGATCCCGACCCCGTCGACGCCTGCTGCTGTGTATTTGGAGTTTGTGTGTATCTCTCTTTCTCCGTGGTCGCATGGATTTTTTCTCCGGGTCCACCGGTTTCACCCCCCCCCCCACACACATTTAAAATCAACGTCCCGCGTTCAGAGCATTTGCATCCTGCTATAAATTTGCACGTGATAAGGCCACTTGGTTGAGCTATCATTTGCGGCCAGTTCGCCTCTGAAAAACGAAATCTACGTAGCTCAGTGGGGTCTTTACCTGGTCAAGTAAGAAAACAAAAAACACATTTTGGTGTTCATCTTCTTGGTTCTTTCGGTAAAGTCACGTAGAAGGGAAGTAATAAAATAATACGTGACTTTACCGAAAGAACCAAGAAGATGAATCCCTGCAGTGACGAAAGCTTTAAATCGACAGTTTGGTGTTTTAGTGTGAGTGGCTTATCACGTGGGCATGAATTGCAGCACACACACACATACTCCAAACGACTCGGCCTGCCTTTGAGTACCGCAACCCTCTGCTGCCCCAACATCGTCCTGGAGACCAGTGGCGGGTCCGAGTCGGAGGGAAGGGTGGGGGGGGGGTGATTGGGGGGGGGGGTGGTGATTGGGGTGGTGACGGTGACGAGAGAGGGGGGCGGGGTGATTGGGGGTGGTGGTGACGAGAGGGGGGGGGTGATTGGGGGTGGAGGCGGTGACGAGGGCGGGGGGAGATTGGGGGTGGTGGTGGTGACGAGGGGGGGGGGGTGATTGGGGGTGGTGGCGGTGACGAGAGGGGGGGGGATGATTGGGGGTGGTGGCGGTGACGAGAGGGGGGGGGGGGTGATTGGGGGGGGGGTGATTGGGGGGGGGGTGATTGGGGGTGGTGGCGACGAGAGGGGGGGGGGGGGTGGGCGATTCCAACCCTGTTCCCCTGTTATCGATTAGGAACCCAGTTCCTCTGATATCGATTAGGAACCCCGTTCCTCTGATATCGATTAGGAACCCCGTTCCTCTGATATCGATTAGGATCCCCGTTCCTCTGATATCCATTAGGAACCCCGTTCCGCTGATATCGATTAGGAACCCCGTTCCTCTGATATCGATTAGGAACCCCGTTCCTCTGATATCGATTCGGAACCCCGTTCCTCTGATATCGATTAGGAACCCCGTTCCTCTGATATCGATTAGAAACCCCGTTCCTCTGATATCGATTAGGAACCCCGTTCCTCTGATATCGATTAGGAACCCCGTTCCTCTGATATCGATTGCCCCCCACTCCCCCAGCCCTCCGTGCTATCGACTCCCCTGCGTGGCCCGCGTTCATGGGACTCAGCCTCCGTCTCCTCTGCCTCGTGACCAGGGCCAACCTCCCCTGACGCATCAGAGGTGGTCAGACGCAGGCGGACGCTGCCTTTGCGTTCACCCCTAGTATCGTATTGTATAGAGTAACAGAGCATCGTAGTCTTGGTTCTTTCGGTCACGTAGATAGGAAAAATAAAAAAAAAATACGAAATAAAATACACATTTTTTTTTAAACAAAAAAAATGCGTTTGATTTAAAGCTTTCGTGACTGCAGGGATTCATATTCTTGGTTCTTTCGGTAAAGTCACGTAGAAGGGAAACAATAAAATAAAAAAAATAAAAAACAATACAATTCTCACGACGTTTCGATTGCAACACAAGCAATCATCATCAGGTGTGAAAACCTGAAAACCTGATGATGATTGCTTGTGTTGCAATCGAAACGTCGTGAGAATTTTATTGTTTTATATTTGTATTATTTTATTGTCTCCCTTCTACGTGACTTTACCGAAAGAACCAAGAATACAAAAATAATACGTTGAAAATAATAAAAGGAAAAGAACATTCCTGCAGTCACGAAAGTTTTAAGTCAAAATTTTATAGAGCATCGATTCTTAACCTTTTTACTGCAGCCTTGCACCCATTTGGTTCGCATTCGTTTATATAGATATATTTTTAAAATATATTTGTGTAAATAAATACATAGAGGGCTTGATGAAACGAAGTTGTTCGTTCACGTGCCCGTGTGCTCAATTTGTCTTTTCGATTATTAACCTTCTAAAAGAAAATCTGTCCACGTGTCGCTTCTCCCCCCCCCCCCCCCAGGGGGTTAGCGTGCACCCCAGGTGAATATGAAGCACTGCTACAAAGTCGAGCCTAAGGCGGAGATTATGTATTCGTATATATAAAGAAAAAGCTCAACATGATCGTGAACAGCACTGCATTAAAAGGACAAAAAAACCCCGCAAACACGCACATAATGGGCGACGTTTCAGGAAATGGCCCTTATTCATATTACGTAATAAAAGTGAAGGACCTTTGGTCGAAACGTCGCCGATTATACATATACAAATGTTTGTAAAGCCACAGTGCTGCTGACGAGTCTATTAATGTTGTTCTTGTTGTTGTGCGTGCACGCCAACGCAACACCATCACTATATATAATTAATTAAGTGATTCATAGATGTACACAGAGACCCATAGACTCACACGGAGACCCATAGACTCACACAGAGACCCATAGACTCACACGGAGACCCATAGAATCACACAGAGACCCGTAGATTCACATAGAAACTCATAGACTCACACAGAGACCCATAGACTCGCATAGCGACTGATAGGCTCACCATAGACTCACACAGAGACTCATAGACCCGCATAGAGACCCATAGACCCGCATAGAGACCCATAGACTCGGATAGAGACCCATAGACTCACACAGAGACCAATAGACTTACATAGAGACCCATAGACTCGCATAGAGACCCATAGACTCGGATAGAGACCCATATACTCACACAGAGACCAATAGACTTACATAGAGACTAATAGGCTCACACAGAGACCCATAGACCCGCATAGAGACCCATAGACTCAAACAGAGACCAATAGACGTACATAGAGACCTATAGACTCACACAGAGACCCATATACTCGTATAGAGATTAATAGGCTCACACAGAGACCCATAGACTCGCATAGAGAGCCATAGACTCGGATAGACACCCATAGACTCGCATAGAGACCCATAGACTCACATAGAGATCAATAGACGTACATAGAGACCCATAGACTCGCATAGAGACCCATAGACTGTCATAGAGACCCATAGACTCGCATAGACACCCATAGACTCGCACAGAGACCCATAGACTTACATAGAGACCTATAGACTTGTGAAGATGACCACACGGGGACCTATAGGTTCACGAAGAGAGCAATAGACTCACACAGAGACACATAGACTCACAAAGAGACACATAGACTCGCATCGAGACCCATAGACTCACACAGAGACCCATAGACTCACATAGAGACCCACACACTCGCATCGAGACCCATAGACTAGTGAAGAGGACCACACGGGGACCTATAGACTCACACAGAGACACATAGACTCGCATAGAGACCAATAGACTCGCATAGAGACCCATAGACTTACACAGCGATCTACAGGCTCACACAGAGAGCCATAGACTCGCATTGAGATCCATAGACTCGCGTAGAGAACGACACGGCGCCTCATAGGATTACGCAGAGAGCCAGCGAACCCTCACAGAAACTCACGCAATTCGGGGACTGTGTTGTAATTGTACCGAATGGATGACAAGGAAATAAATAATAAAAGCTATAATGCACGGACGATTTCAATTGTCACGGGGGTCGCCACTTGACTTCCTGTCAGAGGTCGCAACCGGGTACCCGATACCCGTACCCTACCCGATACCCGGCTACCCGTACCCGGCCGGGTACGGGTACCCGTTTGCGACCTGGTACGGCCGGGTACGGGTAGGCCGTGAGTCACTGGTGAGTAACCGTTTGTCACTCATTTCCCATCGTCTTGTCTCTTCTCACAATTCAAGTTCCTAGAATCAACCCACCCGCGCCTTCAACATGGCTTCATCCCAGAGGTCGCAATCGGGTACCCGTACCCTACACGATACCCGGCCGGGTACGGGTAGCCGGGTATCGGGTAGGGTACGGGTACCCGTTTGCAACCCTGGTGCGGCCGAGTACGGGTACGGGTAAGGAATCAAAACCCGTTTGCGACCTCTGCTTCCTGTTCTACAGCAATGAGTTTGTCAATTTGGACGATGATTTCAAAGTGCGTAGCTCCCAGCGGCTTGCTAATCTCGGAAGGAAGAGCGTTCCAGACGGCCGCAGAAGCGCATCTGACAGCGCCACGAGATGCGATGACCAGCGTCTCTGTTCGATGGCGGCTTCCTCGCTTGTCGAGTGAAAATAATCGGGGTTTGAGCGTCACGTGACGAAAAACGCCCCCTTCCCAGCAACAGGCGGGGAGAGTGCTGCCCTCTGCTATCGGGACTAGCTCTGTGATATCCGCTTCCGCGGCCCCTTCTCCAAACACGGAGGGTCTCACGATGCACCGCGAGAGTTTTGCGTGGCGTGGCGCGGCGCTGGTGGGGGAATCTGCACGGAATTGTGAAAACAAACATTTTAAAAAACGCATGCGGAGGAGCAGCGTGTGCGTGAGTGCGCGTAGCGTGGTGCAAAGACAAAGATCCCCCCTATCGCATTAACAGACTGTTGGGGCAAGTGCTGTTAGCGAGCAGCACCTATGAAGACCGGCACGGCGCACCACGCCCGGCCGCCTTTGTCTCCCCAGTGGCGATGATTCTACGCACCGCACCGGGTGCTCATTTGAGGCTGAGTCGACCCAAGGGGAGGAGGCCCAGGACCGGTTCAGATAATCGTCACTGGTGTTGGCCGTGAGCGGGAATCGAACTCGGGTCACCGGGTTCCTAGCGCAGCGCGCTAACCGCTGCACCACCGCTCCCCCACGGGGCTCAGCACGTGTTTAAAGCGGTCGTGTTGTGGGGAGCGGTGGCGCAATGGTTAGCGCGCTGCGCTGCAAACCCGGCGACCCGCTCGCGACCACTAACAGAGGCGGGATATCTAAACCGGTGCTGGTGGGCCTCGCCTAGGTCGACTCAGCCTCAAATGAGTGTCTGGCGCGTAGTAAACGTCAGTGTTTGGGAGACAAAGGCGGCCAGGAGTGTTGCTTGGGCTCGCATTCCCTCGTGTGGAGCGCCTGCTAAATGTCGTGTGTGTACGCCGGTGTGTGTGTGTGTGCCTGTGTGTGTTTGTAGGTCGACTCAGCCTCAAATGAGTGCCTGGTGCGGTGTGTACACATCGCCACTAGGGAGACAAAGGCGGCCGGGCGTGATTTCGGCCACCCACCCTCTCGTGTGCCGTGCCGGCCTTCGTAGGTGCTCGCTAACAGCACTTGCCCCTACAGTCTGTTACAGGCTATACGGGGGATCTTTGTCTTTGTTTGTGCATGTATTTGCGCCCGTGTGTGTGTGTAGGCCTGTGTGTGTTGCCGTGTGCATGTGTGTGTGCCCCGTGTGTGTGTGTGTGCTCCGTGTGTATGTGTGCCTCACGTGTGTGTGTGTGCACCGTGTGTATGGATGTGTGCTCGTGTGTGTGTGTGCCTGCGTGTGTGTGCCTGCGTGTGTGTGCCTCGTGTGTGTGTGCCTCGTGTGTGTGTGCTTGCGTGTGTGTGTGCCTGCGTGTATCTGTGTGTGTGCCTTCGTGTATGTGTGTGTGTGTGCCTGCGTGTATGTGTGTGTGCCTGCGTGTATGTGTGTGTGTGCGCTCTCAGCCCACGCGTTTCCCCCAAGGATCAAATCAGCGCCGCGGAAATTTGGAGCGTGGTTGACACTTTCCAGGGGTTTCCCCCAAACCACACTCCCCCCTCTCCCCCACTCTCCCTCCTCTCCCTCCTCTGGGCTGCTGCTGTAGCTGCTGGCTGGGTCAGTGCTGAGATCGCCTCCTCACCCGACAACCGCTCCTACCCCCCCCAACCTCCAAGCCCCGTGGGCTGTCTCCAACTCAGGTGAACCCAACCGCCGATGTCGCTGCTGCTGCTGCTGCAGAGTGTAGCTCTCTCTTTTTTGAAATCCTTTATATTAAGTTCACTTGCTTGCTTGCTTGTGCGCTTACGACCGTGCAAATCTTTCGGTCGTTTTTGAAACCCACTTCCCGTGATCCAATCGAGCTGACATTTTCCACACAGACTCGTTGTGCGTGACAATACATTTTCGTGAAAATTTTTTTCCATAACTTTACACTTTTAGGAATTTTGTTTTATATTTAATTACCAATTGCTTAATGGTGACAGGCAATCATCTGACCCATAGGTGGCAGCCATCTCAAGCCAGAGGACGAGAGGACTCTAGCCGTCACACATATAAATTATTTATAGTGAAAAACTTAGTTTTTACGGGTTAATTTTTTTACAATCAGAGGAAACAAGAAGATGCTCGGTGTAGTCGGCACTTTGCTTCGTTCATCATTTCGTTTTTTGTTTAATGCTTTGCTTTATGTAACCACCCCACCACCCCTCTCTCTCCGATGTGCTTCTCGCGTTGTGCCCGCTACGCGTTGTCTCGACACGGCGTCCGACGTTTCGCTCGACGCGCCGGGCAGCTTCGTCGGGAATTGCATGTTTCTACTGCGCCCGGCACGTGGAGCGAACTGTCAGGTTTGGAGGTCGCTCGCTCAAAAACGTCTCCTCTGCTCCCTCCCCTCCCATCTGGAGCTCCCTCCCCCCCGCCTCCCGCAGTCGTTCGTGCTGTTGGCTCCATGCCAGAGGTCGCAAACGGGGTTTGATTCCTGACCCGTACCCGTACCCGGCCGCACCAGGGTCGCAAACGGGTACCCGTATCCGTACCCGGCCGTAGCCGTACCCTACCCGTACCCGGCCGGGTACGGGTAGGGTACGGGTATCGGGTACCTGATTGCGACCTCTGGGATGAAGCCATGTTGCAGGCGCGGGTGGGTTGATTCTAGGAACTTGAATTGTGAGAAGAGACAAGACGTTGGGAAATGAGTGACAAACGGTGACTCACCAGTGACTCACGGCCTACCCGTACCCGTACCCGGCCGCACCAGGGTCGCAAACGGGTACCCTACCCGTACCCGGCCGGGTACGTGTAGCCGGGGATCGGGTAGGGTACGGGTATCGGGTACACGGTTGCGACCTCTGCTCCATGCCCCCTGGCTCAACATCGTGCGATCTCTTCTCCTCTCTCTCTCTGTGGCTGAAGCCCCTCTAGAATCCCTTCCCCTGCCTCCCGCGGCCATCCGTGACGTTGGCTCCATGCCCCCGTGGCTTTGCGTCACCGTCCGCATTTCGACGCCACGCAAACAAAATCCACGTGATTTTGCGCGATCAACTGTTTGCTGTCGTCGTTGTTGTTGTTGTTGTTATTATTGTCGTTTGTTGTTGTTGTTGTTGTTACTCTACCGGGGCAAAAGAGGAGTAAAGAGTCAAGGGATGTGATGATGATGATGATGTAGGGAAGAGGGGGGGGGAGAAAAGAAGACCCCCCCCCACCCAAAAAAAAGTGGCAGAGAAAAGGGAAGCGGTCGAAGAAGATTGGGGAACGAGGCAGGGAAATAACGGAAAAGGATCGAACAAAACTCGGGAGTTTACGGGTCACGAGATGATCGGGAGGGAGCGGCTGCATCAGGGTCTCGCAGCGGCGTATGTTTAAATAGGGCGGGGGGGGGGGGGGCCCACACAGAAGTCACGTGATTTGCGGGACGCTTGGTGCTGATTTCACCGTAAAGATGCGTCGCATTTTTGAATAAGATTGAGCAGCACGCAGAGGCTTGGCCATGGATCATCAGCAGCAGGGCGCGCGACTCCCGTCCGTTCGCCTGCTGTCCTTCCCCTGCACCTCCGTTGGCTGGCTACGTACGGTGCGAAAGAAGTCCACCATACATGCACATCCATCACGCTGCACGCACAATGCTCCCAGCCTTGCCGAAACCACCATCTCAAAAGAGCGTGGTCGAATTGTTGCTCAATAATGCGGTCACGTGTTGCACGCGTTCAACTCGATTAGAGTTGGTGGCCTGAACGAGTAAAGCCCCCCCCCGCCCCTCCCTCGCCCCCGTGTTGAACTCTTCAGGTGCTGGTGGTCTAGACAAGGCTGATAACATTCCACGCGTAGTCTGGTGGTCACATGACACGCGTGCGAGGTGTGGAGATAGGAGCCGTGCTTTGCTGCTGCGAAAGCGGCACACCTTTGCGTGTTGTTGAATCTCTTGAGTTGGTGGTCTAGGCAAGGCTGAGCGCATTGTACAGTACAGATGCGGGTGCAGTGGTCACATGACTTGCGCGCAAGAGTCGTGCTTGGTAGCCGCTGTTCGTGAGCAGCAGTACACATTCACTCACCCACTCGCTCACTCTATCACGCACTCACCCACTCATTCACAAAACTGATTCACCCACTCTCTCACTCATTCACCCACTCTCTAACTTACCCACTCACTCATGCATTCACTCACTCTCTCACTCATTCACCCACTCTCTAACTTACCCACCCACTCATGCATTCACCCACTCTCTCACTCATTCACCCACTCTCTAACTTACCCACCCACTCATGCATTCACCCACTCTCTCACTCATTCACTCACTCATCCATCCATCCATGCATTCACACACTCTCTCACTCATTCACCCACTCTCTCTATCATTCACCCACTCTCTAACATACTCACCCACTCATTCATGCATTCACACACTCTCTCATTCGTCCATTCACTCGTCTCGTTCACCCACTCACCCACCCACCCACGCGCTCTCACCCATTCGCCCGCTCACTCGCTCACTCATCCACTCGTCACCTTTGCGTGCCGTCATTTCCATTCGTTACCAACCCAGCGCGCGTCCCCTTCCCTGTCGTAACGGCGACGACGGCGATCGCGTTTGTGGTTCAGGGTTTCGGGGATTCCCCTCCCCTCCCCACCCCTCCCCACCCCTCCCCATCATTCGCAGAGAGTGTTGGCGTTCGGAATCCTTTGGGAACGCGTTGCGTCGTCACAATCGCCGTGGATTCCACCACCAACACCACCTCCTACCCTCCCAAGCCCTCCCCACCCGTGCCCCTGCTAACACGGACGGACGAAACCCGCGGGGCTACAACACCGATACACGCGCCGTGGCAAGGCAGCAGCAGCAGCATCGGAGTTTGTAGATCTGGCAACCACGCCTTGTTTTTAAAAAAAATTACAAAGCCTATAAAATAGCAGGCGAGAGCCGTTGCACGTTAACACTTGTGTATACGCCAGTAGGAAACGGGACGATGGATTTGTGTACATATATAAACCCCGAAGACAAATATCTCCCGTCGTTTGAGAAAGTAACAAAAGATCATCATGTCGAGCGGATAACCGTCGAACACCCGCGCGCGGATTTCCCATCGCACGGACGATTCTGAGAACTGAGACCCGCGACACGACGGAGATGCCACGTTCGTCTGGAAGGGGGTCATGGGGTGCCAGGAAAGCATTTTGTTTGTGAGATTCCACATTGTCTTCTTGGTTCTTTCGGTAAAGTCACGTAGAAGTGAAGTAATAAAATAATAAAAATAAAAATAATTAAATAATTCTCACGACGTTTCGGCCACAACGCTGCTGCTTGCGTTGTGGCCGAAACGTCGTGAGAATTATTTAATTATGTTTTATTTTTATTATTTTATTACTTCACTTCTACGTGACTTTGCCGAAAGAACCAAGAAGATGAATCCCTGCAGTCACGAAAGCTTTAAATCGAAATATTCCACATTGTGTTTTTGTTGTTGTTGCTAATTCCAATGTCCAGAGGTTCCCCCACATCGCTAATTCCAAATCTCCTTCCCACCGGCGAATTTAAATCTCCATCGCGAATTCAAAACCAACAGAGTTCCCGTCCCATCGCTCTTTCTAAATCTCCTTTCCACCGGCGAATTTAAATCTCCATCGCGAATTCAAAACTAACTGAGGTCACGTCACATCGCTCATTACACATCTCCAGAGAGTTTCCACCATCGGGCATTATCTGAAAAAAATCCTCCCGTTATTCTTCTGCTCACAGACACACACACACAAAAAACCCATGAAATAAAACCAAACCCATCAATCGCGAAGTCATTGGAAAAGAGTTTTTCTGCGCCAGTTTGCGCGGCTAAAAAATTAAAGAACATAATTCATTTCAGAATCTTCCCGCGATCAAAAAAAAAAGCCAGAGCGAGCCATGATACACACGAAGCAGCGTAAGTTTGTAAAATATTTTTTTCCTCTTTCCCAGGATGCGGACGAAGAGGCTCTCCCCTGCCCCCCCCCCATCCCTCGGCTCCTCCGCGCGCCTTCGGAACGCGGCGGCGGTGGTGGTGGGGGGGGTTCAGATGAGCTCCGTCGTGTTCACCGCCACCGTTCGCCACTCCTCGCTGCCGATTGATACCCACGCACAAAAGTGAAGTTTCGCCGTCGCTTGAGAAGTCGTCCCCGCCAGCCTCCCACCACCACCACCACCACGTGGCTACCCCACACCCCCAGTGGATGAGACTCCTCCGCCAGTTGAGCGGCAGATGCTGAATCCACCGTTCAGAGGTTTTGTTTTAGAAGAGAGAGGGCGAGCGAGCGAGAGAGAGACACGACGACCAGCAGCAGCAGCAGCAGTCTTCTCCGGGAATACAAAAAAAATAAGACCGCAAAAAACAACTCCCAGTCTTCGTTGTCCAGTGGTCTTTGCTGTTCTCTTTTGTTTTAAAAAAAATGTCTCTTCGTATTCATCCGGACGTCCAGTCGTTGTCTCTCTCCTCTCCCTCCTCTCTCTCCTCTCCTCTCTATACGTTAGCGATGAGCGTGTATATCATGCTGCGAATTGAGCAGAACGAGAAAACGGGTTAGCGACGCAATTCGCAGAAACACAAGGCAAAGAAAACAAAGATCCCCCGTGTAGCCTGTAACAGGCTGTAGGGGCAAGTGCTGTTAGCGAGCACCTACGAAGGCCAGAACGGTACATCAGGGGTGTGGGTGGCTATAAACACGCCCGGCCGCCTTTGTCTCCCCAGTGGCGATATTTGATGTTTTTTTTTACACACCGTACCAAGTACTAATTTGAGGAGGAGTTGACCGAGGGTAGGCCCCAGTACCAGTTTAAATAGTCGTCACTGGTGTTGGCCGTGAGTGGGAATGGAACTCGGGTCGCCAGGTTCGTAGCGCGGCGTGCTAGCCGCTACACTACCGCTCCTCACACACAGGTATTACCGCCGCAAACTCGTGGTGATAGTTGTGAAAAAAACTTTTCATGTGTCCATTTTTGGTGTGGGTTGTGTACGTCTGTGTGTGTTGTTGGAGAGCGGTGGCGCAGTGGTTAACCCACTCTGCTGCATAATTGATGGCTCAGGTTCGATTCCCACTTCCAAGTGATAAACAGTGGGGAATATTCTAGGATTGAAGCTTTCGTGACTGCCGCTCTCTATGCGCTATGCACGTGGTGTCCCCCTGTGTGTTCCCTCGCTACGTGTTTCACCCCCATTTCTACCTGATGATGAGCGCGCTTGTGTGTCGCGCTCGAAACGTCGTGATTTATTTTAATTTTATTTATTTAAATTTTATTTTATTTCTACATACGTGACTTTACCCAAAAAAACTATGAGCATAGTGGGAAATATGTGAACCTGCTCTATGGGTTTCGCCAAGCAAAACATAGTACTTGGTGCGGTGTGTAAATATCAGCACTGGGGAGACAAAGGTGGCTCAGGGCATGGCGTTGTGCCACCCTCCCCCCTCTCGTGTGCCATTCCGGCCTTCGTGAGGTGCTGCAAAGTCGCCAACAGCACTTGCCCCAATTGTCTGCTCGAGGCTATCCGGGGGATCTTCATCTTGGCACAGTGGGGTGCACAGGTGGTGAATCTGTTAAGTTAATCACAGGCAGTCGACTCATTACACCTTGGGGCTGACCTGTGACCTCCTGGCAACTTTCCACGCTCCACGCAATATCCTCAAAGTGCACCTAACCTGGCACTCACTTAGCGGTGAACGGCGGCTGTTATTGGTTGTCGTGTGCCTGTGTGTCACCTGTCATGTAATGCCGGTGTGCTGGTGTGTGTTGGTTCTCGCTAACAGCACTTGCCCCTACAGTCTGTTAAGGCTATACGGGGGATCTTTGTTGGTACACACTTGTGGCGAGCGGTGGTGTAGTGGTGAGCGCTACACTGCGCTATGAACCCGGCGACCCGAGTTCGATTCCCGCTCACGGCCAACACCGATGACGATTGTCCGAACCGGTCCTGGGTCGACTCAGCCTCAAATGAGCACCAGGTGCGGTGTGTAAACATCGCCACTGGGGAGACAAAGGCGGTCGGGCGTGGTGCTGGCCACCCACCCCCTCGTGTGCCGTCCCGGCCTTCATAGGTGCTCGCTAACAGCACTTGCCCCTACAGTCTGTTGAGGCTATTCGGGGGATCTTTATCTTTGTCGGTACACTTATCCATTCACAGATTCACGTCGAACACGTGTGCATCCGTGCGCGCGCGCGCGTGTGCGGAGTGTCGTCGCAGTGGTCAGCGCACTGCGTCACGAACCCGGCCGTCATCCCACACTCGACTTTCACTCGGGGCCCCAACATCGGTGACGAATATCGGTAACCGGTCCACGGGCGGCTTCGAACGGGGCGAGCCGCCGACGGAAGACGGCGGCGGACGGCCACGTGACGCTGTCCCATGCACCGCCCTCCCACGAGGTGCTACTCGCGAGCAGCCACTGCCCCCACAGACTCCGGGGGTGGTGTTGGCGGTGGATGTTTGTCTTCGGTGATAATGGGGCTGGGTCGGCTAGGGACACGAGCTGCCAGATTGTCGCTGGCTGCTCGGTTCCCTTCTCTGCCTCTGGCCCCGCGTTAGGGGGCGGGGGTGGGAGTGGGGGGGGGGGGTATCCCATCTGCCTGCATTGGGGGGGGGGGGGGGGGCAGGCGTCCGGCGAGAAGGATCGCGGCGAGCTATGTGGATGTTCCGCTCACATCTCCACAGAATTCTCCATCAAAGGGGGACATCGTCCCCAATGCCTTCTGCTCGCCCCCCCCTCCCATAAAAACTCCGCCGTCCCCCCCCCCTTTCTCCCCGGCACCCCCGGACAGATTAATTTGTGCGCAGCATCTGTCGACCGCTTTGTTCGGCGCAGTCCGGCCACCGCCGCATTCCGAATTTGACTGTGTGTCTGTGTGTAACGTGGGGTCACGGTGAAGTGTCTGTGTGTAACGTGGGGTCACGGTGAAGTGTCTGTGTGTAACGTGGGGTCACGGTGAAGTGTCTGTGTGTAACGTGGGGTCACGGTGAAGTGTCTGTGTGTAACGTGGGGTCACGGTGAAGTGTCTGTGTGTAACGTGGGGTCACGGTGAAGTGTCTGTGTGTAACGTGGGGTCACGGTGAAGTGTATGTGTGTAACGTGGGGTCACGGTGAAGTGTCTGTGTGTAACGTGGGGTCACGGTGAAGTGTCTGTGTGTAACGTGGGGTCACGGTGAAGTGTCTGTGTGTAACGTGGGGTCACGGTGAAGTGACTGTGTCTGTGTGTAACGTGGGGTCACAGTGAAGTGTCTGTGTGTGACGTGGGGTCACAGTGAAGTGACTGTGTGTAACGTGGGGTCACGGTGAAGTGACTGTGTGTAACGTGGGGTCACGGTGAAGTGACTGTGTGTAACGTGGGGTCACGGTGAAGTGAATGTGTGTAACGTGGGGTCACGGTGAAGTGACTGTGTGTAACGTGGGGTCACGGTGAAGTGACTGTGTGTCTGTGTGTAACGTGGGGTCACGGTGAAGTGACTGTGTGTCTGTGTGTAATGTGGGGTCACAGTGAAGTGACTGTGTGTAACGTGGGGTCACGGTGAAGTGACTGTGTGTAACGTGGGGTCACGGTGAAGTGACTGTGTGTCTGTGTGTACCGTGGGGTCACAGTGAAGTGTCTGTGTGTAACGTGGGGTCACGGTGAAGTGACTGTGTGTCTGTGTGTAACGTGGGGTCACAGTGAAGTGACTGTGTGTCTGTGTGTAACGTGGGGTCACGGTGGATTGACTGTGTGTCTGTGTGTAACGTGGGGTCACGGTGGAGTGACTGTGTGTCTGTGTGTCACGTGGGGTCACAGTGAAGTGACTGTGTGTCTGTGTGTAACGTGGGGTCACGGTGAAGTGACTGTGTCTGTGTGTAACGTGGGGTCATGGTGAAGTGTCTGTGTGTAACGTGGGGTCACGGTGAAGTGACTGTGTGTCTGTGTGTAACGTGGGGTCATGGTGAAGTGTCTGTGTGAAACGTGGGGTCACGGTGAAGTGACTGTGTGTCTGTGTGTAACATGGGGTCATGGTGAAGTGGCTGTGTGTAACGTGGGGTCACGGTGAAGTGTCTGTGTGTAACGTGGGGTCACGGTGGAGTGACTGTGTGTCTGTGTGTCACGTGGGGTCACAGTGAAGTGTCTGTGTGTGTGTGTGTGTAACGTGGGGTCACGGTGAAGTGACTGTGTGTCTGTGTGTAACGTGGGGTCACGGTGAAGTGTCTGTGTGTCACGTGGAGTCACGGTGAAGTGACTGTGTGTCTGTGTGTAACGTGGGGTCACGGTGGAGTGACTGTGTGTCACGTGGAGTCACGGTGAAGTGACTGTGTGTCTGTGTGTAATGTGGGGTCACGGTGGAGTGACTGTTTGTCTGTGTGTGTGTAACGTGGGGTCACCAGTGAAGTGACTGTGTGTAACGTGGGGTCATGGTGAAGTGACTGTGTGTCTGTGTGTAACGTGGGGTCACCAGTGAAGTGACTGTTTGACTTTGTGTAACGTGGGGTCACAGTGGAGTGACTGTGTGACTTTGTGTAACGTGGGGTCACCAGTGAAGTGACTGTGTGACTTTGTGTAACGTGGGGTCACAGTGGAGTGACTGTGTGTCTGTGTGTAACGTGGGGTCACGGTGAAGTGACTGTGTGTCTGTGTGTAACGTGGGGTCACCAGTGAAGTGACTGTTTGACTTTGTGTAACGTGGGGTCACAGTGGAGTGACTGTGTGACTTTGTGTAACGTGGGGTCACCAGTGAAGTGACTGTGTGACTTTGTGTAACGTGGGGTCACGGTGAAGTGACTGTGTGTCTGTGTGTAACGTGAGGTCACGGTGAAGTGACTGTGTGTCTGTATGTGTAACGTGGGGTCACGGTGAAGTGACTGTGTGTCTGTGTGTAACGTTGGGTCACGATGAAGTGACTGTGTGTCTGTGTGTAACGTGGGGTCACGGTGAAGTGTCTATGTGTAACGTGGGGTCACAGTGAAGTGACTGTGTGTCTGTGTGTCTGTGTGTAACGTGGTGAAGTGACTGTGTGACTGTGTGTAACGCGGGGTTACAGTGAAGTGACTGTGTGTCTGTGTGTAACCTGGGGTCATGGTAAATTGTCTGCGTGTAACGTGGGGTCACGGTATCTCTCGTGAGTCTGATCCGATACGAGTGGACCTTCAGTGTGTCGAGGCTGTGTCGCTATTCGAGTCTCGCCCGAGAGAGACAGCCGGCCACGTTGATCACAGCGTGACCCCCACGACCTCCTGGGCAGAGCCGCTACTTATCTGAGCCGCGTGTTCCTATTGCGACCCACGCACGGACTCAGCTGCCAGTGCTGATCGCGACCGTTACGTCGCTAATCAAACACCTCCGTGGGCAACAAAACGCCGCGTTGGCAATTGTGAGCGAGAAAATATTTTCAATCCGCAGTTGATGGGCGACGGCCACCGTGGAGGGAGGAGGAGATGGTGGGGGTTGGTGGAGGGTGTGTGGGGGGATCATTATTATTTTTCTAGTGATCTGGACCATGAGAGAGGGAGTCCCGCTGTGTCTCCCCCCCCGCCTCCACTAGAACAAAGATACCCCATATAGCCTTAACGAACTGTTAGGGCAAGTGCTGTTAGCGCGTATCACCTACGAAGGCCGGGCACACGAGGTGAGCGGGTGGCGAGCAGCACCACGCGCGGCCACGTAAGTGCTGATGTTTACACGTCGTACCAAGTGCTCATTTTAGGCTGAGTCGACCGAGGGAAGAGGCCCAGGAGTGGTTCATATAATTGTCACCAGAACCGTGCCCGTCTATACATGTCAGTGGGAGGCTGTCTGATAATCCAACATCAAGAGCATCAACAACATCAAGAGCATCAACAACAACATTAATAACAACATCAACGACGATGACAGCAGCTCAAGGGACGAGCGATTTAAGTTTGGAATGAAAGAGGAAATAAACAAAAGGGAAAGTAAAACAACGACTCTTGACATCTCGGCCAGGCCAGGCGCATGCCCTCCCCAAGACGCTCCCACCACCCCTGCCGCCACCCCCACCACTTCCCGCCTCCGCCGCCTGGGAGGTGCCGAAGAGACCCTGCAGTGCCGTTGGCGGCCTCTACGCGGCGAGTGATCACTGAACGGGGTTCAGGGATCACTGGACTGGGATAATGGATATTCTTTGGTTGTTTCGGTAAAGTCACGTAGATTGAAAATTTATAACGAAGTGAATAAAATGTAATAATACAATAATAAAAAAAAACACGACGTTTCGATCGCAACACAAGCGGTCGTCATCAGGAAAAGGGGGTTAGCCTCTAAAGGCAAACTGTTTATAAAGGTTTAAAATGGGCGTAGCCCAACGTGTCAGCAGCATGGGCGGGGCCGCTAATGTTAATGTGAGTGATGGGCAATGGCGGCATTGGTGGTGGGTTTCCACCAATTAAATGGCTGCCAGGTAAAGGTTTAACATGGGCATAGCCCACGTGTCAGCAGCATGGGCGGGGCAGCAAATGTTAATGTAAGTGATGGTAGTAGTGGGCAACGACGGCGCTGGTGGTGGCTTTCCACCAATTAAAGGGCTGCCAGGTAATCACTGCACCTCGCTTTATACACTCACAGTGTTGATGGTGGAGGTTGCTGCTGCTAGAGGGGATGGTAGTAGTGGGTAATGATAGTACAGGTGGTGGGATTCCACCAATAAAGGGCTACTGCTAGTCGTGATGGTAGTAGTGCGCAGCGATGGTCCTGGTGGTGGGCTTCCACTAATTAAAGGGCTGCCAAGTCTAAAATTGGGTTAATGGAGTATTGAACTGGGTTCAGGGATCACTCGCCGTTGATTATGTGGTCGTGTTTGGAAAATCCACACTCAGAAGGGGCAGGTGGGTGAGTGCTGAGCCGGTGCCCCTGAGAATCCTGGCTTCAAATCCTGGTTTCAGCCGCTTCCTGCGATTGTACCGGGTTCTCAAGGGCAGTGAGATGGTCTCAGTCCAGTCAACAATGACTCACATAGAGACCCATAGACTCACACAAAGGTTAATCGACTCCCATAGAGACCCATAGACTCACACAAAGACTCACAAACTCGCATAGAGACCCATAGACTCACACAAAGACCCATACTCACATAGGGACCATAGACTCACATAAAGTCCCAAAGACTCATAAAGTGACTCATAGACTCACATAGAGATCCATATACTCACATAGAGACCCACACTCACATATAGACTAATAGACTTACATTGGGACTCATATACTAACAAAGAGACTCATGTATTGACATAAGAGACCCTTATACTCACATAGAGACCCATAGGCTCAAATAGAGACCCATTGACTCACATAGAGACCCATAGACTCACACAGAGTCCCTTATACTCACATAGAGACCCACAGACTGATATAGAGACCCACAGGCTCACACAGAGACCCAGCGACTCACATCGAGATTCACAGGCTTACAAAGAGACGGAGCAATTCACAGAGGCCCAGAAGTGATTAAACTTAATTCTGAAGTACAGCGAGTTGATTCGTCCTTGGGACAGAGCACATATCGGCACCACCCAAGGTGCAAAAACTTAAATGGTGCCATTTTATGTGTTACACCAACAGTTGTAAACGAATACATGATAACCTTTCCAAATGAGCGGCTGTTTAATTTTTCTCGCAGGAAACCTGTTTTTGCACCCCTCGCAATCACGCCTATTTGCCCGGACGTTACAAATAAAACATTCCAACACCTCTGCTGTTAATTAAGACAATAAATAATTGACAAAATGCATGTTGTCCCCAAGGCATGTATTTCATACATATTCTTGCATCTATTCGCGCTTGTTCTTCAATGTCAGTGACTTAGTTAAGTCTGGAATAGATTGGCGCTTTCTGTTTTCCTTCTGTTTCTAGCAGCTTGTTTGCTCATGATCATCTACTGGCAAGTGAGGCAAGTACTGGTGGTTCTGCATTATTTTTGTTCAGTAAAGATATCTAAAGTGCTAACTTTACCCTTCATGTATTGTTAATGTACCTGCTAAGATTATTCGTTAAGGCCAGGTACCACAGGCAAAAACACAATGATTTTTGTTCAGTTGTCAATGTTGATATTTTTTAAATATTTTGCTTCTAAAAATTATAAACTTTCATAACATGCAAACAATTATTACCATGAACTTTGTTATTGGTAATAATTGATGACTAAAATCATAAAAACTGACTATTTATATTTTATAAATAGTTAGTTTTTACGATTTTATACAAACTTTGCTAAGTAATCAAACGCGCGCGTGCGTGGCGTACATCTCAAAGAGAAATCGGGCCAGCTGAGATTTTCCACAGGGCTTCACATCGGCGGTATTCATTGCCGCTAATGTGAGTAGCAACAGGAAGGCATCAATCATTCAATTACCTGCGTTTGACGTCCTCCCACGCACACACAAGAGAGAGATCCCCTCGTCGTGCCATGAGTGTGTACGTGTGTGTATGTTGAACTTCTGTCGCATCCAACGTAGCCAACCGTGCTAATTGGAGGTGTCTTAACAGACTGTTGGGGCAAGTGCTGTTCGCGAGCACCTATGAAGGCCGGCACGGCACACGAGGGGGTGTGTGGCCAGCACCACGCCCAGCTGCCTTTGTCTCACCAGTGGCTGAGTCGACCTAGGGGAGGCCCAGGACGAGGTTCAAATAATCGTCACTGGTGTTGGCCGTGAGCGGGAATCGAACCCGGGGCTCCTGGATCGTAGCCCGGTGCACTAACCACTACACCACCGCTCCCCATACCCTCATAGATGCACTAATGAGCACATGCACCCCCCCTCCCCCCCCAAAAAAAGACAAAGATCCCCCGTATAGCCTTAACATGCTTTCGGGGGAAAGTGCTCTCAGCGAGCACCTACGAAGTGGCGGCACGGCACACGAGCGGGTGGGTGACCAAGACCACGCCAGGCCGCCATTTTAGTATTGGGCGAGTGAGCTAGCGAGCGAGGTGGAGGTGGGCAGGGGTGGGGGTGGGGGGGGGGGTTAGTGGACACTCACTTGTAGAGGTAATAGAAGAAAGAGAGAAGGTAGAAGCCAAGCTTGAGCCAGCCTTCCCGCTGGCAGTAGCCCAGCACCTCCACGTTCGTCAGGCTCGTGGGGCTGTACAGGCCGTCTAACAGGGGCCTGTGGAAGTACCTATAGACAGACACAAAGACAAAGACCACCCCCCCCCCCCGCGGGAATAGCCTTCAATGGACTGTTGGGGCAAGTGCCGTTTGAAAGCAGCGCACCGTGAAGACCTTGGAGCAGGAATTGAACTTGGGTCGCCGGGTTTGTAGTGCAGTGCGATAGCAGCGGCGCTACCGCTCCCCATACCTACACAAAGACCGCCCATAGAGCGTTAACAGACTTTCTATTTAAAGCTTTCGTGACTGCAGGGATTCATCTTCTTGGTTCTTTCGGTAAAGTCACGTAGAAGGGAAATAATACAATAATAAAAAAAAAACAATATTATTTTATGATGTTTCATTAGTATTATTTTATTATTTAAAAATGAAACATAATTATTTCATTATGTTTTATTATTATTATTTTATTATTTCCCTTCTACGTGACTTTACCGAAAGAACCAAGAAGACGTTAACAGACTGTTCGGGCAAGTGCTGCTAGCGAGAAACCTATACCTACACACATTTTTTTCTTCAAAGATCCCCCGTATAGCCTTAACAGATTGTTGGGGCTAGTGCTGTTCGCGAGCACCTATGAAAGCCGGAAAGGCACACGAGGAGGTGGGTGGCCAACACCATGCCCGGTCACATTTGTCTTCCCAGAGGGGATGTTTTTACACACCACACCAGGTATTCATTTGAGGCTGTTTTGACCTAGAGGAGGCCCAGGACCGGTTCAGATAATCGTCACTGGTGTTGGCAGTGAGCAGGAATCGAACTTTGGGGTTCGTAGCGCGGCATGCGAACAGCTATACTACCGCTCCCCACTACCTATACACGCACACACGCACATAGAGGCAAATCGAGCAATACAAGCAAGCAAAACATGCACTGCAGAGACGAACACACAAGGGACAAAGGCACGAACATACACGCACGCACGTGACTTGCTGTATGGCGGTTGGCTGAGCGAGTGGGTGAGCGTTGGTTTTAGTGGGTGAGTGAGTCCTTGTGGCCTGCACCGTGGTGGTTGCAACGCAGTATGTGGGCAGATGACACGTGACCTCGGGTCTGGTGGACCCAGTGCTCAACATTGGTAGAGTTATCAACGAGCGAAGTTAATGGGACATTGGCCGTGATAGTAGCGATAGAAGATACACATCACGTCTTCCCAGATCTACTAGTCTACGAGTGATCACCCGCAGCTACATCCCCGTACAATCAACACTCAGGAACCCTACTGCTGACAAGTTGTAACTTATTTTGAGTAAAGTGGAAACTAACAATTTGCACGTGCTAATTGGCCATTACGTAAGGTGTGGGAGTTTGAGTGCTTGCGTGTGTAAGGGTCAGTGAAAGGCGTACCCCTATTCGTTCGTGAGTTCGCCATCACTTTCGGCGAATCTCAACGGCTTCACTATTTGAAATCCGTCAGCCTCATTGCCATTGGCCAGCTGTCAGCCCGTGCTGCTCTGGCGATTTGATTGCCGAACGGACAGTGAGCACACCGGATTGGTCAGGCGTTGGGCGGTCTGACCTCATTGACTGAGAATTTGAAATGGTCCGAAGCGTGGTAAAATTTGAAGGGAAATGCAGGGCAGCGGATTGGCCAGGAGATGGGCGGAAAGTTATAAATTTAGTAGGCGATTGGCCAGGAAATGGGGGGGGGGGGGGGGGGGGGTGGCAGTTAAAAAGCGGGGAAGCGGATTGGACTGGAGACGGGGAGCAGTTAGAAAGCGTGGCAGCTGATTGGCCAGATGATGGGGGCAGTTCATAAGCAGGGCAGCGAATTGGCCAAGAGACGGGGGGCAGTTGAGAATCGGTTGCCGTCGAGCTTGAATTAGTTTATCTCTTCAAACAGCTTGCGCTTAGTGGCTCCCCCCCCCTTTTTCCACCTGACGACGGTCGCTTGTGTTGTGATCGAAACGTCGTAGTTTTTTGCTTATTGTAATACTTTTTTTAACCTATCTACGTGACTTTACCGAAAGACCCCAAGAATAAGCTTGAATTAGTATGAAAGGGAGGGGGCCGCAATGGGAATTGGGGGCGCATTTGAGATGTAGCTCCTGGCGAGCGAGCGAACGAGTGTGCATGTCGTCGGCTGAATAAACTCTCGCCCTTCCCACACTCGAAGCACTTGTCTGTGTGGACTCCCTCCCAAGTGCACACGTGATTGTTCAGGGCATAGCGGTTGGCGCACTGTTTAACTGCAAACCCACCCAAACCGAGTTCGGGTCCCGGCCATGGCTGGCATCGGTAACGAGCGACATCTGAATTGATTGTAGGCCCCCTCTTCCTCAGCCTGCACTGACCAGCGTGGTGAAGTTATAGCCAATCAACTTCTGTGAACGACGCGGCGATGGGGTAACAAATCCTGGTACAAGGCGAGAGGGAGGGAGGGACGTGTGGATTGACGTTGTTAACGTGCTATAATTTCATGTCCTGAATGACTGCATCCATCACGGTCTCGTTCCGTGCTGCCCCAGAGATTTCTGAACCACTCCTGGGCCACCTCCTCCACGTCTGTTCGATGTGATGAATTGTTATCGTATTGTATCATCGTCATTATTATTCCACTTGTTTTGACCCAGGAAAGCCTCATGAGGGTTCTATAAAGTTTTCCGAGTAAGAGGGAGGCGCGGGGGGGGGGGTGTTAATTGCTACGTGGCATCCCAGTTGTGCGTTTTTTGCGGACTACTTTTTTAAGTTTTGAGGGCCGCGTGAATTGGCAAAGGAGACAGGGGGCAGTTATAAAGTTTGGTAGCCGAAGGGCCAAGAGACAGGGGCAGATGGAAAGCGTGGTAACAGATTGGCCAGGAGCCGGAGGGCAGTTAGAGAGTAGGAAAGTGGATTTGCCAGGAGACGAGGAGCAGTTAGAAAGCGTGCTAGTGGATTGGCCAATAGATGGGGGGCAGTTAGAAAGCGTGGTAGTGGATTGGGCAAGAGACGGGGGACAGTTAGAAAGCGTGGTAGTGGATTGGCCAAGAGACGGGGAGCAGTTAGAAAGCATAGCAGCGGATTGGCCAAGAGACGGGGGGCAGTTAGAAAGCGTGGTAGTGGATTGGCCAAGACACAGGGGCAGTTAGAAAGCGTGGAAGTGGATTGGCCAAGAGACGGGGGGCAGTTAGAAAGCGTGGTAGTGGATTGGCCAATAGATGGGGAGCAGTTAGAAAGCGTGGTAGTGGATTGGCCAAGACACAGGGGCAGTTAGAAAGCGTAGTAGCGGATTGGCCAGGAGACGGGGGGCAATTAAAAAACGTGGTAGAGGATTGGTCAGGAGGTAGGGGGTGGGGGGGGGCATTGATTGCTATGTGGCATCCCAGTTGCTCGTTTTTTGCAGATTCATTTTTCACGTTTGGAATATTGAGGGTCGGCGATGCGGGCAGCAAAAAGAAAATGGCCTGGTCCTTTTTGAATGACGTTGCAGGGATCTCTGACGGCGGCCACGGGAGCGGAGCAGGATTCTTTTGTTATGTTATAGTTAACGTCGCGCACCGCAGAATTAACCAGGGCGGTCGCTGGGCTTGAACCGCGAACCTCTGCAACGAGCGGTTGAACGCGTTGCCGCTGTTCGATGTGACCGAATGTTCCGGTGCCTGTCGTGCGCGTGGCGTGGGTACGTATGAATGAGCGTGAGGATAGTAAGGATCGTAGTGAGCATTGTGAGGATGAAGTTCGTGGTGAGGATGGTGGTGAGGATGAGGATGATGGTGAGGATGGTGGTGAGGATGGGGATCATGGTGATGATGCTGGTGAGGATGATGGTGAGGATGACGATGGTGGTCAGGAGTGTGGATGAGAATCATGGTGAGGATGGTGGTGAGGATGAGGATAGTGGTGAGGATGAGTGTGAGGATGGTGATGAGGTTTGTGGTGAGGAATGGTGAGGATGGTGGGGAGGATTTTGGTGAGGATGAGGATCACGGTGAGGATGGTGTTGGTGGTGAGGATGGCGGTGAGGATGAGGATGGTGGTGAGCAGTGTGGATGAGGATCATGGTGATGATGGTGGTGAGGATGTTGTTGGTGGTGAGGATGGTGGTGAGGATGGTGGTGAAGATGTTGTTGGTGGTGAGGATGGTTGTGAGGAGTGTGGATGAGGATCACCGTGAGAATGATGGTGAGGAATGGTGGGGATGAAGACGTTCATGACGTGGATGGTCGTGGGAATGGTTTCGGAGGATGGGGGGTGGCGATGACGGTGGTGAGGGTGACAGTGGTGGTGAGGATGCTGCTGCTGGTGGTGGTGGTGAGGATGTTGTTGGTGGTGAGGATGCTGCTGGTGGTGGTGGTGAGCATGGCTCGCCCTCACCTCCACACGTGGTAGCACAGCAGCGGAGTGTTGAGGCTGAGCGTGAGCCACTCCATGGCGCAGAGGAACATGAGGCAGAAGAGTGCGTGGATGAAGTACTCAGGCGATATGATCTACGGTGAGAGAGAGGGGGGAGGGGGGGGAGAGTGTGAGTGTGTGTGAGTGTGGTGCGGTAGTGTAGCGGGTAGTGTAGCGGGTAGTGTAGCGGTTAGTGTAGCAGGTAGTGTAGCGGGTAGTGTAGCAGGTAGTGTAGCGGGTCGTGTAGCGGTTAGCTTGGGTAGTGTAGCAGGTAGTGTAGCAGGTAGTGTAGTGGGTAGTGTAGTGGGTAAGGTAGCGGTTAGCTCGGGTAGTGTAGCGGGTAGTGTAGCGGGTAGTGTAGCAGGTAGTGTAGCGGGTAGTGTAGTGGGTAGTGTAGCGGGTAGTGTAGCGGGTAGTGTAGCGGGTAGTGTAGCAGGTAGTGTAGCGGGTAGTGTAGCGGGTAGTGTAGCGGGTAGTGTAGCGGGTAGTGTAGCGGGTAGTGGGTAGTGTAGCGGGTAGTGTAGCGGGTAGTGTAGCAGGTAGTGTAGCGGGTAGTGTAGCGGGTAGTGTAGCGGGTAGTGTAGCGGATAGTGTAGCAGGTAATGTAGCGGGTAGTGTAGCAGTTAGTGTAGCGGGTAGTGTAGTGGGTAGTGTAGCAGGTAGTGTAGCGGGTAGTGTAGCGGGTAGTGTAGCGGGTAGTGTAGCGGTTAGCTTGGGTAGTGTAGCGGGTAGTGTAGTGGGTAGTGTAGCGGGTAGTGTAGTGGGTAGTGTAGCGGGTAGTGTAGCGGGTAGTGTAGTGGGTAGTGTAGCGGGTAATGTAGTGGGTAGTGTAGCAGGTAGTGTAGCGGGTAGTGTAGCAGGTAGTGTAGCGGGTAGTGTAGCAGTTAGTGTAGCAGGTAGTGTAGCGGGTAGTGTAGCAGGTAGTGTAGCGGGTAGTGTAGCGGTTCGCGCTACGACCCGAGTTCGATTCCCGCTCAAGGCTGACACCCAGTGACGATTATCTGAACCGGTCCTGGGCCTCACCTAGGTCGACTCAGCATCAACTGAGTACCCGGTGCGGTGTGTAAAGATCGCCACTGGGGAAACAAGGCGGCTGGGCGTGGTGCTGGCCACCCACCCCCTCGTGTGCCGTGACGGCCTTCATAGGTGCTTTCTAACAGCACTTGCCCCTACAGTCTGTCAAGGCTATACGGGCGACCTTTGTCTTTGCTTGTGTGAGCGAGTGGGGAGCGGTGGCGCAGCAGGTTAGCGCGCCACCGCGTTTGACTCGCGCTCACGGTCCAATCACAGTGCCCGCGAACATTTGAACCGCTACTCTTGCCTCCCCTCGGTCGACTTAGCCTCAGATGTGCGTCGTGTAAACATCGGCACTTGGGAGACAAAGGCGGCCGCGAGCGATGTCGGCCAACGCACCCCTGTGGTGTGCCGTGCGGGACTTCACTGGGGCTCGCTAACAGCCCTGTGCCCCAACAGTCTCTTGCCGGCTGTACGGGGGGGAGGGGGGGAGGCGGGTTGGGGGATCGTTGTCTTTGTGCGCGCGCGTGATATTTTGATTGTGACGTCGGCAACGGGGGAGCAGTGACGTCGGCACTGGGTAGCGGTGACGCGCGCACGAAAGTGCACGCCGAGCGGACCAAACGGCCTCTCGCTCGGCAGCAAAAGGTGAACCTCCAGGGCCCCCAAGAGATGCCCCCCCTCTCCCCCCTCCCCGCCACCCGGCTCCCCCCCCACACACACACACACATGCGTCGGTGACCTTTGCATACAAGATCAACGTCGACGAAATTAAAAACATAACCCGCCCCCCCCGTCCCCCGCACCTCATAAATGGGCATCTTCACCATCATCACCCTCGCAGACCGAGGGGGGTGAAAGCCCCCCCAGCCCCCCGCCCCCCCTTTGTCAATCCACCACTGGATGAAGGCCTCCCTCGTGGTGGAGTGTGGGTCGCCGAGGTCAATTCACCAAACGGGGATATGCCGGTGAGGGTTAACATTTATAATTTTCTTTTTGTACGTGATAGATCAAGTTTCACTGGCTCAGACAGACGCGGGCCAGCGAGGCAGCGGCCGCAAGTCTTCTCCCGTTCGGCCTTGGTCAGAATCCAAAAGTGAGCTTCCCTCGAAGGAGAGCTCCCGCGGGCACGTGGCGCGAAACGTCGGACGTCGCGCCATCGATCACGCGCAGCCGTGCGTGTAGGTGGGGAGCGGCGCCGCCGCCGCTACGGACCCCGGCGGACCGAGTTTCGAGTGCCGCTCGCGGCCACCGACAACCGGTGACGATTATCCGCTCCGGTGCCGGGCCTCTTCTGGGTCGTCTCAGCCTCAAATGAGTAACCTGGAGCGATGGGTACACTGGGGAGACGAAGGCTGCGTGGCGCGCGGTGTCGGTCACCCACCCCTTGGGGCGCCGTGGCGACCTTCCTAGGCGTCACCCGCAAGCAGCACTTGCCCCGAAAGCCTGTCGAGGCTATACGGGGAGGGGGGGGGATCTTTGCCTTTGTGCAGATTTACACGGCAGGTTGAAACGTTCAACAAAATAACCGCGTTAGCACCACTCGCATTACGGGGTGGAATTGCACTCCACTTGCAGGATATGTTCGAAAGTGAATTATGCAGACAAGAAAAACTCGCCCCCCACCATCACCCTCACCCCCACCCCCCGCGCCTCCCCATCCACTTGCTCGTAAGTCGATTAACCCCTCCCCCCCCGGGCGGCAATTATTTGGCGATATTCCGGAAACGTCGCAGCTGAAATGCAATGTGGCATGCGGACGTGCGATGGGGGAGTCGCCGCAGAGCGACCGAGGTCGCGTTTGCATCGAGCGACGGCTCAAGTGCCGGGGCTCCACTTCTTCACGTCGTGGTGGGTCATGCGTGTAGGAAGCGCCGATGGGTGGCGTGCGTGGGGGTGAGAGGGGAGAGGTAGGAGAGTGCGTGGAGGGGAGTGGAGCGAGATGAGAGGGGAGAGAGGTAGGAGAGTGCGTGGAGGGGAGTGGAGTGAGATGAGAGGGAGAGGTAGGAGAGTGCGTGGAGGGGAGTAGAGTGAAGTGAGAGGGGAGAGGTTGGAGAGTGCGTGGAGGGGAGTGGAGTGAGATGAGAGGGAGAAGTAGGAGAGTGCGTGGAGGGGAGTGGAGCGAGATGAAAGGGAGAGGTAGGAGAGTGCGTGGAGGGGAGTAGAGTGAGATGAGAGGGGAAAGAGGTAGGAGAGTGCGTGGAGGGGAGTGGAGTGAGATGAGAGGTAGGAGAGTGCGTGGAGGGGAGTGGAGTGAGATGAGAGGGAGAGGTAGGAGAGTGCGTGGAGGGGAGTAGAGTGAAGTGAGAGGGGAGAGGTTGGAGAGTGCGTGGAAGGGAGTGGAGTGAGATGAGAGGGAGAGGTAGGAGAGTGCGTGGAGGGGAGTGGAGCGAGATGAGAGGGGAGAGGTAGGAGAGAGCTTGGAGGGGAGTGGAGTGAGATGAGAGGGAGAGGCAGGAGAGTGCGTGGAGGGGAGTGGAGTGAGATGAGAGGGGAGAGGTAGGAGAGTGTGTGGAGGGGAGTGGAGCGAGATGAGAGGGAGAGATAGGAGAGAGCGTGGAGGGGAGTAGAGTGAGATGAGAGGGAGAGGTAGGAGAGTGCGTGGAGGGGAGTGGAGCGAGATGAGAGGGAGAGGTAGGAGAGTGCGTGGAGGGGAGTGGAGCGAGATGAGAGGGAGAGGTAGGAGAGTGCGTGGAGGGGAGTAGAGTGAGATGAGAGGGGAAAGAGGTAGGAGAGTGCGTGGAGGGGAGTGGAGCGAGATGAGAGGGAGAGGTAGGAGAGTGCGTGGAGGGGAGTGGAGCGAGATGAGAGGTAGGAGAGTGCGTGGAGGGGAGTGGAGTGAGATGAGAGGGAGAGGTAGGAGAGTGCGTGGAGGGGAGTGGAGTGAGATGAGAGGGGAGAGGTGGGAGAGTGCGTGGAGGGGAGTAGAGTGAGGTGAGAGGTTGGAGAGTGCGTGGAGGGGAGTGGAGTGAGATGAGAGGGAGAGGTAGGAGAGTGCGTGGAGGGGAGTAGAGTGAGATGAGAGGGGAAAGAGGTAGGAGAGTGCTTGGAGGGGAGTGGAGTGAGATGAGAGGGAGAGGTAGGAGAGAGCGTGGAGTAGAGTGAGATGAGAGGGAGAGGTAGGAGAGTGCGTGGAGGGGAGTGGAGCGAGATGAGAGGGAGAGGTTGGAGAGAGCGTGGAGGGGAGTAGAGTGAGATGAGAGGGAGAGGTAGGAGAGTGCGTGGAGGGGAGTGGAGCGAGATGAGAGGGAGAGGTAGGAGAGTGCGTGGAGGGGAGTGGAGCGAGATGAGAGGGAGAGGTAGGAGAGTGCGTGGAGGGGAGTAGAGTGAGATGAGAGGGGAGAGAGGTAGGAGAGTGCCTGGAGGGGAGTGGAGCGAGATGAGAGGGAGAGGTAGGAGAGTGCGTGGAGGGGAGTGGAGCGAGATGAGAGGGAGAGGTAGGAGAGTGCGTGGAGGGGAGTAGAGTGAGATGAGAGGTAGGAGAGTGCGTGGAGGGGAGTGGAGCGAGATGAGAGGGAGAGGTGGGAGAGTGCGTGGAGGGGAGTGGAGTGAGATGAGAGGTAGGAGAGTGCGTGGAGGGGAGTGGAGTGAGATGAGAGGGAGAGGTAGGAGAGTGAGTGGAGGGGAGTAGAGTGAAGTGAGAGGGGAGAGGTAGGAGAGAGCGTGGAGGGGAGTGGAGCGAGATGAGAGGGAGAGGTAGGAGAGTGCGTGGAGGGGAGTAGAGTGAGATGAGAGGGGAGAGGTGGGAGAGTGCGTGGAGGGGAGTGGATTGAGATGAGAGGGGAGAAAGGTAGGAGAGTGCGTGGAGGGAAGTGGAGCGAGATGAGAGGGAGAGGTAGGAGAGTGCGTGGAGGGGAGTGGAGTGAGATGAGAGGGGAGAGGCAGGAGAGTGCGTGGAGTGGAGTGGGGTGAGATGAGAGAGGGAGAGGTAGGAGAATGCGTGGAGGTGAAATGAGAGGGGAGAGGTATGAGAGTGCGTGGAAGGGAATAGAGTGAGATGAGAGGGGAGAGGTAGGAGAGTGCTTGGAGGGGAGTAGAGTGAGATGAGAGGGGAGAGGCAGGAGAGTGCGTGGAGGGGAGTAGAGTGAGATGAGAGGTGAGAGGTAAGAGAGTGCGTGGAGGGGAGTAGAGTGAGATGAGAGGGGAGAGGTAGGAGAGTGCGTGGAGGGAAGTAGAGTGAGATGAGAGGGGAGAGGTCGGAGAGTGCGTGGAGGGGAGTGAAATGAGAGGGAGAGGTAGGAGAGTGCGTGGAGGGGAGTAGAGTGAGATGAGAGGGAGAGGTAGGAGAGTGTGTGGAGGGGAGTAGAGTGAGATGAGAGGGGAGAGGTAGGAGAGTGTGTGGAGGGGAGTGGAGTGAGATGAGAGAGGTAAGAGAGTGCGTGGAGGGGAAGTGGGTGAGATGAGAGGGGAGAGGTTGGAGAGTGCGTGGAGGGGAGTAGAGTGAGATGAGAGGGGAGAGAGGTAGGAGAGTGCGTGGAGGGAAGTGGAGCGAGATGAGAGGGGAGAGAGGTAGGAGAGTGCGTGGAGGGGAGTAGAGTGAGATGAGAGGTGAGATGTAGGAGAGTGCGTGGAGGGGAGTAGAGTGAGATGAGAGGGGAGAGGTAGGAGAGAGCGTGGAGGGGAGTAGAGTGAGATGAGAGGGGAAAGGTAGGAGAGTGCGTGGAGGGGAGTGGAGTGAGATGAGAGGGAGAGGTAGGAGAGTGCGTGGAGGGGAGTGGAGTGAGGTGAGAGGGGAGAGGTAGGAGAGTGCGTGGAGGGGAGTAGAGTGAGATGAGAGGGGAGAGTCAAGAGAGTGGGTGGAGGGGAGTAGAGTGAGATGAGAGGGGAGAGGCAGGAGAGTGCGTGGAGGGGAGTGGGGTGAGATGAGAGAGTGGAGAGGCAGGAGAGTGCGTGGAGGGGAGTAGAGTGAGATGAGAGGGGAGAGGTAGGAGAGTGCGTGGAGGGGAGTGGGGTGAGATGAGAGAGGGGAGAGGCAGGAGAGTGCGTGGAGGGGAGTAGAGTGAGATGAGAGGGTAGAGGCAGGAGAGTGCGTGGAGGGGAGTGGGGTGAGATGAGAGAGGGGAGAGGCAGGAGAGTGCGTGGAGGGGAGTAGAGTGAGATGAGAGGGGAGAGGTAGGACAGTGCGTGGAGGGGAGTAGAGTGAGATGAGAGGGGAAAGGTAGGAGAGTGCGTGGAGGGGAGTAGAGTGAAGTGAGAGGGGAGAGGTAGGAGAGAGCGTGGAGGGGAGTGGAGCGAGATGAGAGGGAGAGGTAGGAGAGTGCGTGGAGGGGAGTAGAGTGAGATGAGAGGGGAGAGGTGGGAGAGTGCGTGGAGGGGAGTGGATTGAGATGAGAGGGGAGAAAGGTAGGAGAGTGCGTGGAGGGAAGTGGAGCGAGATGAGAGGGAGAGGTAGGAGAGTGCGTGGAGGGGAGTAGAGTGAGATGAGAGGGGAGAGAGGTAGGAGAGTGCCTGGAGGGGAGTGGAGCGAGATGAGAGGGAGAGGTAGGAGAGTGCGTGGAGGGGAGTGGAGCGAGATGAGAGGGAGAGGTAGGAGAGTGCGTGGAGGGGAGTGGAGCGAGATGAGAGGGAGAGGTAGGAGAGTGCGTGGAGGGGAGTAGAGTGAGATGAGAGGTAGGAGAGTGCGTGGAGGGGAGTGGAGCGAGATGAGAGGGAGAGGTGGGAGAGTGCGTGGAGGGGAGTGGAGTGAGATGAGAGGTAGGAGAGTGCGTGGAGGGGAGTGGAGTGAGATGAGAGGGAGAGGTAGGAGAGTGAGTGGAGGGGAGTAGAGTGAAGTGAGAGGGGAGAGGTAGGAGAGAGCGTGGAGGGGAGTGGAGCGAGATGAGAGGGAGAGGTAGGAGAGTGCGTGGAGGGGAGTAGAGTGAGATGAGAGGGGAGAGGTGGGAGAGTGCGTGGAGGGGAGTGGATTGAGATGAGAGGGGAGAAAGGTAGGAGAGTGCGTGGAGGGAAGTGGAGCGAGATGAGAGGGAGAGGTAGGAGAGTGCGTGGAGGGGAGTGGAGTGAGATGAGAGGGGAGAGGCAGGAGAGTGCGTGGAGTGGAGTGGGGTGAGATGAGAGAGGGAGAGGTAGGAGAATGCGTGGAGGTGAAATGAGAGGGGAGAGGTATGAGAGTGCGTGGAAGGGAATAGAGTGAGATGAGAGGGGAGAGGTAGGAGAGTGCTTGGAGGGGAGTAGAGTGAGATGAGAGGGGAGAGGCAGGAGAGTGCGTGGAGGGGAGTAGAGTGAGATGAGAGGTGAGAGGTAAGAGAGTGCGTGGAGGGGAGTAGAGTGAGATGAGAGGGGAGAGGTAGGAGAGTGCGTGGAGGGAAGTAGAGTGAGATGAGAGGGGAGAGGTCGGAGAGTGCGTGGAGGGGAGTGAAATGAGAGGGAGAGGTAGGAGAGTGCGTGGAGGGGAGTAGAGTGAGATGAGAGGGAGAGGTAGGAGAGTGTGTGGAGGGGAGTAGAGTGAGATGAGAGGGGAGAGGTAGGAGAGTGTGTGGAGGGGAGTGGAGTGAGATGAGAGAGGTAAGAGAGTGCGTGGAGGGGAAGTGGGTGAGATGAGAGGGGAGAGGTTGGAGAGTGCGTGGAGGGGAGTAGAGTGAGATGAGAGGGGAGAGAGGTAGGAGAGTGCGTGGAGGGAAGTGGAGCGAGATGAGAGGGGAGAGAGGTAGGAGAGTGCGTGGAGGGGAGTAGAGTGAGATGAGAGGTGAGATGTAGGAGAGTGCGTGGAGGGGAGTGGGGTGAGATGAGAGAGGGGAGAGGCAGGAGAGTGCGTGGAGGGGAGTAGAGTGAGATGAGAGGGTAGAGGCAGGAGAGTGCGTGGAGGGGAGTGGGGTGAGATGAGAGAGGGGAGAGGCAGGAGAGTGCGTGGAGGGGAGTAGAGTGAGATGAGAGGGGAGAGGTAGGACAGTGCGTGGAGGGGAGTAGAGTGAGATGAGAGGGGAAAGGTAGGAGAGTGCGTGGAGGGGAGTAGAGTGAGATGAGAGGGGAGAGGTAGGAGAGTGCGTGGAGGGGAGTGGAGTGAGATGAGAGGTAGGAGAGTGCGTGGAGGGGAGTGGAGCGAGATGAGAGGGAGAGGTAGGAGAGTGCGTGGAGGGGAGTGGAGTGAGATGAGAGGGGAGAGGTAGGAGAGTGCGTGGAGGGGAGTGGAGTGAGATGAGAGGTAGGAGAGTGCGTGGAGGGGAGTGGAGCGAGATGAGAGGGAGAGGTAGGAGAGTGCGTGGAGGGGAATGGAGTGAGATGAGAAGGGAGAGGTAGGAGAGTGCGTGGAGGGGAGTAGAGTGAGATGAGAGGGGAGAGGTAGGAGAGTGCGTGGAGGGGAGTGGAGTGAGATGAGAAGGGAGAGGTAGGAGAGTGCGTGGAGGGGAGTAGAGTGAGATGAGAGGGGAGAGGTAGGAGAGTGCGTGGAGGGGAGTAGAGTGAGATGAGAGGGGAGAGGTCGGAGAGTGCGTGGAGGGGAGTGAAATGAGAGGGAGAGGTAGGAGAGTGCGTGGAGAGAAGTAGAGTGAGATGAGAGGGGAGAGGTCGGAGAGTGCGTGGAGGGGAGTGAAATGAGAGGGAGAGGTAGGAGAGTGCGTGGAGGGGAGTAGAGTGAGATGAGAGGGAGAGGTAGGAGAGTGTGTGGAGGGGAGTAGAGTGAGATGAGAGGGGAGAGTCAAGAGAGTGCTTGGAGGGGAGTAGAGTGAGATGAGAGGGGAGAGGTAGGAGAGTGCGTGGAGGGGAGTGGAGTGAGATGAGAGGGGAGAGGTAGGACAGTGCGTGGAGGGGAGTAGAGTGAGATGAGAGGGGAGAGTCAAGAGAGTGCTTGGAGGGGAGTGGGGTGAGATGAAAGAGGGGAGAGGCAGGAGAGTGCGTGGAGGGGAGTAGAGTGAGATGAGAGGGGAGAGGTAGGACAGTGCGTGGAGGGGAGTAGAGTGAGATGAGAGGGGAGAGGTAGGAGAGTGCGTGGAGGGGAGTAGAGTGAGATGAGAGGGGAGAGGTAGGAGAGTGCGTGGAGGGGAGTGGAGTGAGATGAGAGGTAGGAGAGTGCGTGGAGGGGAGTGGAGCGAGATGAGAGGGAGAGGTAGGAGAGTGCGTGGAGGGGAGTGGAGTGAGATGAGAGGGGAGAGGCAGGAGAGTGCGTGGAGTGGAGTGGGGTGAGATGAGAGAGGGAGAGGTAGGAGAGTGTGTGGAGGTGAGATGAGAGGGGAGAGGTATGAGAGTGCGTGGAGTGGAGTGGAGTGAGATGAGAGGGGAGAGGCAGGAGAGTGCGTGGAGTGGAGTGGGGTGAGATGAGAGAGGGAGAGGTAGGAGAGTGTGTGGAGGGGAGTAGAGTGAGATGAGAGGGGAGAGTCAAGAGAGTGCTTGGAGGGGAGTAGAGTGAGATGAGAGGGGAGAGGTAGGAGAGTGCGTGGAGGGGAGTGGAGTGAGATGAGAGGGAGAGGTAGGACAGTGCGTGGAGGGGAGTGGAGTGAGATGAGAGGTAGGAGAGTGCGTGGAGGGGAGTGGAGCGAGATGAGAGGGGAGAGGCAGGAGAGTGCGTGGAGTGGAGTGGAGTGAGATGAGAGGGGAGAGGTAGGAGAGTGCGTGGAGGGGAGTGGAGTGAGATGAGAGGGGAGAGGTGGGAGAGTGCGTGGAGGGGAGTAGAGTGAGGTGAGAGGTTGGAGAGTGCGTGGAGGGGAGTGGAGTGAGATGAGAGGGAGAGGTAGGAGAGTGCGTGGAGGGGAGTAGAGTGAGATGAGAGGGGAAAGAGGTAGGAGAGTGCTTGGAGGGGAGTGGAGTGAGATGAGAGGGAGAGGTAGGAGAGAGCGTGGAGTAGAGTGAGATGAGAGGGAGAGGTAGGAGAGTGCGTGGAGGGGAGTGGAGCGAGATGAGAGGGAGAGGTTGGAGAGAGCGTGGAGGGGAGTAGAGTGAGATGAGAGGGAGAGGTAGGAGAGTGCGTGGAGGGGAGTGGAGCGAGATGAGAGGGAGAGGTAGGAGAGTGCGTGGAGGGGAGTGGAGCGAGATGAGAGGGAGAGGTAGGAGAGTGCGTGGAGGGGAGTAGAGTGAGATGAGAGGGGAGAGAGGTAGGAGAGTGCCTGGAGGGGAGTGGAGCGAGATGAGAGGGAGAGGTAGGAGAGTGCGTGGAGGGGAGTGGAGCGAGATGAGAGGGAGAGGTAGGAGAGTGCGTGGAGGGGAGTAGAGTGAGATGAGAGGTAGGAGAGTGCGTGGAGGGGAGTGGAGCGAGATGAGAGGGAGAGGTGGGAGAGTGCGTGGAGGGGAGTGGAGTGAGATGAGAGGTAGGAGAGTGCGTGGAGGGGAGTGGAGTGAGATGAGAGGGAGAGGTAGGAGAGTGAGTGGAGGGGAGTAGAGTGAAGTGAGAGGGGAGAGGTAGGAGAGAGCGTGGAGGGGAGTGGAGCGAGATGAGAGGGAGAGGTAGGAGAGTGCGTGGAGGGGAGTAGAGTGAGATGAGAGGGGAGAGGTGGGAGAGTGCGTGGAGGGGAGTGGATTGAGATGAGAGGGGAGAAAGGTAGGAGAGTGCGTGGAGGGAAGTGGAGCGAGATGAGAGGGAGAGGTAGGAGAGTGCGTGGAGGGGAGTGGAGTGAGATGAGAGGGGAGAGGCAGGAGAGTGCGTGGAGTGGAGTGGGGTGAGATGAGAGAGGGAGAGGTAGGAGAATGCGTGGAGGTGAAATGAGAGGGGAGAGGTATGAGAGTGCGTGGAAGGGAATAGAGTGAGATGAGAGGGGAGAGGTAGGAGAGTGCTTGGAGGGGAGTAGAGTGAGATGAGAGGGGAGAGGCAGGAGAGTGCGTGGAGGGGAGTAGAGTGAGATGAGAGGTGAGAGGTAAGAGAGTGCGTGGAGGGGAGTAGAGTGAGATGAGAGGGGAGAGGTAGGAGAGTGCGTGGAGGGAAGTAGAGTGAGATGAGAGGGGAGAGGTCGGAGAGTGCGTGGAGGGGAGTGAAATGAGAGGGAGAGGTAGGAGAGTGCGTGGAGGGGAGTAGAGTGAGATGAGAGGGAGAGGTAGGAGAGTGTGTGGAGGGGAGTAGAGTGAGATGAGAGGGGAGAGGTAGGAGAGTGTGTGGAGGGGAGTGGAGTGAGATGAGAGAGGTAAGAGAGTGCGTGGAGGGGAAGTGGGTGAGATGAGAGGGGAGAGGTTGGAGAGTGCGTGGAGGGGAGTAGAGTGAGATGAGAGGGGAGAGAGGTAGGAGAGTGCGTGGAGGGAAGTGGAGCGAGATGAGAGGGGAGAGAGGTAGGAGAGTGCGTGGAGGGGAGTAGAGTGAGATGAGAGGTGAGATGTAGGAGAGTGCGTGGAGGGGAGTAGAGTGAGATGAGAGGGGAGAGGTAGGAGAGAGCGTGGAGGGGAGTAGAGTGAGATGAGAGGGGAAAGGTAGGAGAGTGCGTGGAGGGGAGTGGAGTGAGATGAGAGGGAGAGGTAGGAGAGTGCGTGGAGGGGAGTGGAGTGAGGTGAGAGGGGAGAGGTAGGAGAGTGCGTGGAGGGGAGTAGAGTGAGATGAGAGGGGAGAGTCAAGAGAGTGGGTGGAGGGGAGTAGAGTGAGATGAGAGGGGAGAGGCAGGAGAGTGCGTGGAGGGGAGTGGGGTGAGATGAGAGAGTGGAGAGGCAGGAGAGTGCGTGGAGGGGAGTAGAGTGAGATGAGAGGGGAGAGGTAGGAGAGTGCGTGGAGGGGAGTGGGGTGAGATGAGAGAGGGGAGAGGCAGGAGAGTGCGTGGAGGGGAGTAGAGTGAGATGAGAGGGTAGAGGCAGGAGAGTGCGTGGAGGGGAGTGGGGTGAGATGAGAGAGGGGAGAGGCAGGAGAGTGCGTGGAGGGGAGTAGAGTGAGATGAGAGGGGAGAGGTAGGACAGTGCGTGGAGGGGAGTAGAGTGAGATGAGAGGGGAAAGGTAGGAGAGTGCGTGGAGGGGAGTAGAGTGAGATGAGAGGGGAGAGGTAGGAGAGTGCGTGGAGGGGAGTGGAGTGAGATGAGAGGTAGGAGAGTGCGTGGAGGGGAGTGGAGCGAGATGAGAGGGAGAGGTAGGAGAGTGCGTGGAGGGGAGTGGAGTGAGATGAGAGGGGAGAGGTAGGAGAGTGCGTGGAGGGGAGTGGAGTGAGATGAGAGGTAGGAGAGTGCGTGGAGGGGAGTGGAGCGAGATGAGAGGGAGAGGTAGGAGAGTGCGTGGAGGGGAATGGAGTGAGATGAGAAGGGAGAGGTAGGAGAGTGCGTGGAGGGGAGTAGAGTGAGATGAGAGGGGAGAGGTAGGAGAGTGCGTGGAGGGGAGTGGAGTGAGATGAGAAGGGAGAGGTAGGAGAGTGCGTGGAGGGGAGTAGAGTGAGATGAGAGGGGAGAGGTAGGAGAGTGCGTGGAGGGGAGTAGAGTGAGATGAGAGGGGAGAGGTCGGAGAGTGCGTGGAGGGGAGTGAAATGAGAGGGAGAGGTAGGAGAGTGCGTGGAGAGAAGTAGAGTGAGATGAGAGGGGAGAGGTCGGAGAGTGCGTGGAGGGGAGTGAAATGAGAGGGAGAGGTAGGAGAGTGCGTGGAGGGGAGTAGAGTGAGATGAGAGGGAGAGGTAGGAGAGTGTGTGGAGGGGAGTAGAGTGAGATGAGAGGGGAGAGTCAAGAGAGTGCTTGGAGGGGAGTAGAGTGAGATGAGAGGGGAGAGGTAGGAGAGTGCGTGGAGGGGAGTGGAGTGAGATGAGAGGGGAGAGGTAGGACAGTGCGTGGAGGGGAGTAGAGTGAGATGAGAGGGGAGAGTCAAGAGAGTGCTTGGAGGGGAGTGGGGTGAGATGAAAGAGGGGAGAGGCAGGAGAGTGCGTGGAGGGGAGTAGAGTGAGATGAGAGGGGAGAGGTAGGACAGTGCGTGGAGGGGAGTAGAGTGAGATGAGAGGGGAGAGGTAGGAGAGTGCGTGGAGGGGAGTAGAGTGAGATGAGAGGGGAGAGGTAGGAGAGTGCGTGGAGGGGAGTGGAGTGAGATGAGAGGTAGGAGAGTGCGTGGAGGGGAGTGGAGCGAGATGAGAGGGAGAGGTAGGAGAGTGCGTGGAGGGGAGTGGAGTGAGATGAGAGGGGAGAGGCAGGAGAGTGCGTGGAGTGGAGTGGGGTGAGATGAGAGAGGGAGAGGTAGGAGAGTGTGTGGAGGTGAGATGAGAGGGGAGAGGTATGAGAGTGCGTGGAGTGGAGTGGAGTGAGATGAGAGGGGAGAGGCAGGAGAGTGCGTGGAGTGGAGTGGGGTGAGATGAGAGAGGGAGAGGTAGGAGAGTGTGTGGAGGGGAGTAGAGTGAGATGAGAGGGGAGAGTCAAGAGAGTGCTTGGAGGGGAGTAGAGTGAGATGAGAGGGGAGAGGTAGGAGAGTGCGTGGAGGGGAGTGGAGTGAGATGAGAGGGAGAGGTAGGACAGTGCGTGGAGGGGAGTGGAGTGAGATGAGAGGTAGGAGAGTGCGTGGAGGGGAGTGGAGCGAGATGAGAGGGGAGAGGCAGGAGAGTGCGTGGAGTGGAGTGGGGTGAGATGAGAGGGGAGAGAGTGTGTGGAGGGGAGTAGAGTGAGATGAGAGGTGGGAGAGTGTGTGGAGGGGAGTAGAGTGAGATGAGAGGTGGGAGAGTGTGTGGAGGGGAGTAGAGTGAGATGAGAGGGGAGAGGCAGGAGAGTGCGTGGAGGGGAGTAGAGTGAGATGAGAGGTGGGAGAGTGTGTGGAGGGGAGTAGAGTGAGATGAGAGGGGAGAGGTAGGAGAGTGCTTGGAGGGGAGTAGAGTGAGATGAGAGGGGAGAGGTAGGAGAGTGCTTGGAGGGGAGTAGAGTGAGATGAGAGGGAGAGGTAGGAGAGTGTGTGGAGGGGAGTAGAGTGAGATGAGAGGGGAGAGGTAGGAGAGTGCGTGGAGGGGAGTAGAGTGAGATGAGAGGTGAGATGTAGGAGAGTGCGTGGAGGGGAGTAGAGTGAGATGAGAGGGGAGAGGTAGGAGAGTGTGTGGAGGGGAGTGGAGTGAGATGAGAGGGGAGAGGTAGGAGAGTGCTTGGAGGGGAGTAGAGTGAGATGAGAGGGAGAGGTAGGAGAGTGTGTGGAGGGGAGTAGAGTGAGATGAGAGGGGAGAGGTAGGAGAGTGTGTGGAGGGGAGTGGAGTGAGATGAGAGGGGAGAGAGGTAGGAGAGTGCGTGGAGGGAAGTGGAGCGAGATGAGAGAGGAGAGAGGTAGGAGAGTGCGTGGAGGGGAGTAGAGTGAGATGAGAGGTGAGATGTAGGAGAGTGTGTGGAGGGGAGTAGAGTGAGATGAGAGGGGAGAGAGGTAGGAGAGTGCGTGGAGGGGAGTAGAGTGAGATGAGAGGGGAAAGGTAAGAGAGTGCGTGGAGGGGAGTGGAGTGAGATGAGAGGGAGAGGTAGGAGAGTGCGTGGAGGGGAGTGGAGTGAGGTGAGAGGGGAGAGGTAGGAGAGTGCGTGGAGGGGAGTGGAGTGAGATGAGAGGGAGAGGTAGGAGAGTGTGTGGAGGGGAGTAGAGTGAGATGAGAGGGGAGAGAGGTAGGAGAGTGCGTGGAGGGAAGTGGAGCGAGATGAGAGGGGAGAGAGGTAGGAGAGTGTGTGGAGGGGAGTAGAGTGAGATGAGAGGGGAGAGAGGTAGGAGAGTGCGTGGAGGGGAGTAGAGTGAGATGAGAGGGGAAAGGTAAGAGAGTGCGTGGAGGGGAGTGGAGTGAGATGAGAGGGAGAGGTAGGAGAGTGCGTGGAGGGGAGTGGAGTGAGGTGAGAGGGGAGAGGTAGGAGAGTGCGTGGAGGGGAGTGGAGTGAGATGAGAGGGAGAGGTAGGAGAGTGTGTGGAGGGGAGTAGAGTGAGATGAGAGGGGAGAGGTAGGAGAGTGCGTGAAGGGGAGTGGAGTGAGATTAAGCGTGTCATCTTGAAGTTGATCTGGGATCTCATCGGGAACCGATGGAGGGATCGAGTCACGATGGATCACGTGGGTGTGTTTGGCGATGAGGGCTGAGGACTCTGAGCCGGGCCGATGTGCTCTCGTCTCTCTCCCGCGGTGTCTCGGTGATGTGCAGAGCGTCTTCTTCGAACGCTGGGGAGCCGGTCAAGCCCCTCTCTGTACCAGCGAGGACGGCACCCTCGTGTTCACCTTCTGAAGCGCTCGCTCGTCACCGTGGCGTGCGCGATGACCACCACCACCACCACCACGTGACTTTTTTTTCGTGTTGTGCGCGGCGCATTTAGCGCCACAGCGCGTGGATTTATAGCGATTGTTATTTGTTTGCTGGTGACTTTGTGTGATTCGTATCAGAATCGCCTCCAGTGCTGTTGCTGCTGGCGGCAGTAAAAGTTGTTTTAAAGTCACCCCCCCCCCCACAACCTGTCCCCGGCCCCCATCTGCGACGACAACTCACGCTGCTCGAGCGAGGGTTGATGAATCCATCTGTGCGTAACCGCGTGTGCATCAACACCATAGCATAGGCACGCGCGTTTATGTGCGCGCGTGCGTGCGCGTGTGCGCGCGTGCGCACATAAACCATCCCCTCCGCCTTCCGACAGCTGCGGGTGATGTGCGATAATTAATGCGCCATATCCGCTCACATTTTAATTTGTTGCCATGGGAACGGCCAATTGTATATTATTTACTCGTTCTTATTTATTTAATTTAGCTTCAGGCCTGACGCGCCGCTTGCGCCACATGGAGATCACACCATCTCTCTCCACTCCATCACATGGAGATCACACCATCTCCCTCCAGACCATCACATGGAGATCACACCATCTCCCTACACTCCATCACATGGAGATCACACCATCTCCCTCCAGACCATCACATGGAGATCACACCATCTCCCCCAGACCATCACATGGAGATCACACCATCTCCCTCCAGACCATCACATCGAGATCACACCATCTCCCCCAGTACATCACATGGAGATCACACCATCTCCCTCCAGACCATCACGTGGAGATCACACCATCTCCCTCCACTCCATCACATGGAGATCACACCATCTCCCTCCACTCCATCACATGGAGATCACACCATCTCCCTCCACTCCATCACATGGAGATCACAACATCTCCCTACAGTCCATAACGTGGAGATCACACCATCTCCCTCCAGACCATCACATAGAGATCACACCATCTCCCTCCAGACCATCACATGGAGATCACACCATCTCCCTCCACACCATCACGTGGAGATCACACCATCTCCCTCCAGACCATCACATGGAGATCACACCATCTCCCTCCAGACCATCACATGGAGATCACACCATCTCCCTACAGTCTATAACGTGGAGATCACACCATCTCCCTCCAGACCATCACATAGAGATCACACCATCTCCCTCCAGTCCATCACATGGAGATCACACCATCTTCCTCTAGACCATCACATGGAGATCACACCATCTCCCTCCAGTCCATCACATGGAGATCACACCATCTCCCTCCAGACCATCACATGAAGATCACACCATCTCCATCCAGTTCATCACATGGAGATCACACCATCTCCATCCAGTTCATCACATGGAGATCACACCATCTCCCTCCAGACCATCACAAGGAGATCACACCATCTCCCTCCAGTCCATCACATGGAGATCACACCATCTCCATCCAGTTCATCACATGGAGATCACACCATCTCCATCCATTCTTTGGTTTTTTTTCGGTTAAGTCACGTCTAAAAATAAAATAATAAATTAAAATAACATATTACGACGTTTCGATTGCAACACAAGCAATCATCATCAGGTATAAAAGAAATAGCAACAAAAATCTAACTAGAAAACTATAGACAGACATACAAGCAGACAGACATCACAACGGCACACAGAGAGAGGACACAAATCGGCACAAAGAGAGGGGTCGTTTCTGTGACGGTCCCTTAAATATAGAGAGGGGGGGCGGGGACGGAGAGAGGGAGGGGGCAGAGAGAATTAGCATATCAATGAGTGTACGGCAACGTACTGCTGTTGCAAGTAAGATGACAATGTGGAACGGGCACGCAAAATTGAAAACGGGCACGCAAAATTGAAAATTAGGAGACAGGCACACGAAAATTAAATAACCTAGCAAAATATCGAAATGTGATGTAATACAACACAGAGAGTCGGTTAACACACAATTAACGCATAGCCTGGTTGATTACGTGTTTCAAAATTTGCTAAGTTAGAATTTTAAGTGTGAAAATTCCAAAGAGAGGACACAGGCAGAGAGAACAAATAGTCAGAAAGAAAAAGGATAAGCTTAAAACTTCCCCGTAGAAGTGGTTCAATCTTAATTTAGGAGCTTTCGTGACTGCAGGAATTATTCTTTGGTTTTTTTCGGTTAAGTCACGTCTAAAAATAAAATAATAAATTAAAATAACATATTACGACGTTTCGATTGCAACAACGTCGTAATATGTTATTTTAATTTATTATTTTCTTTTTAGACGTGACTTAACCGAAAAAAAACAAAGAATAATTCCTGCAGTAACGAAAGCTCCTAAATTAAGATTGAACCACTTCTACGGGGAAGTTTTAAGCTTATCCTTTTTCTTTCTGACTATTTGTTCTCTCTGCCTGTGTCCTCTCTTTGGAATTTTCACACTTAAAATTCTAACTTAGCAAATTTTGAAACACGTAATCAACCAGGCTATGCGTTAATTGTGTGTTAACCGACTCTCTGTGTTGTATTACATCACATTTCGATATTTTGCTAGGTTATTTAATTTTCGTGTGCCTGTCTCCTAATTTTCAATTTTGCGTGCCCGTTTTCAATTTTGCGTGCCCGTTCCACATTGTCATCTTACTTGCAACAGCAGTACGTTGCCGTACACTCATTGATATGCTAATTCTCTCTGCCCCCTCCCTCTCTCCGTCCCCGCCCCCCCTCTCTATATTTAAGGGACCGTCACAGAAACGACCCCTCTCTTTGTGCCGATTTGTGTCCTCTCTCTGTGTGCCGTTGTGATGTCTGCCTGCTTGTATGTCTGTCTATAGTTTTCTAGTTAGATTTTTGTTGCTATTTCTTTTATACCTGATGATGATTGCTTGTGTTGCAATCGAAACGTCGTAATATGTTATTTTAATTTGTTATTTTATTTTTAGACGTGACTTAACCGAAAAAAACCAAAGAATAATTCCTGCAGTCACGAAAGCTCCTAAATTAAGATTCATCTCCATCCAGTTCATCACATGAAGATCACACCATCTCCCTCCAGTCCATCACATGGAGATCACACCATCTCCATCCAGTTCATCACATGGAGATCACACCATCTCCCTCCAGACCATCACATGGAGATCACACCATCTCCCTCCAGACCATCACATGAAGATCACACCATCTCCCTCTAGTCCATCACATGGAGATCACACCATCTCTCTCCAGTCCATCACATGGAGATCACACCATCTCCCTCCAGTTCATCACATGGAGATCACACCATCTCCATCCAGTCCATCACATGGAGATCACACCATCTCCATCCAGTCCATCACATGGAGATCACACCATCTCCCACCAGACCATCACATGTAGATCACACCATCTCCCCCAGTCCATCACATGGAGATCACACCATCTCCCTCCAGTCCATCACATGGAGATCACACCATGTCCCTCTAGGCCATCACATGGAGATCACACCATCTCCCTCTAGACCATCACATGGAGATCACACCATCTCTCTCCAGACCATCACATGGAGATCACACCATCTCCCTCCAGTCAGTCACATGGAGATCACACCATCTTCCTCCAGACCATCACGTGGAGATCACACCATCTCTCTCTAGACCATCACATGGAGATCACACCATCTTTCTCTAGACCATCACATGGAGATCACACCATCTCCCTCAGTCCATCACATGGAGATCATACCATCTCCCTCCAGTCCATCACATGGAGATCACACCATCTCCCTCCAGTCCATCACATGGAGATCACACCATCTCCCTCCAGACGATCACATGGAGATCACACCATCTCCCTCCAGTACATCACATCTAGATCACACCATCTCCCTCCAGACCATCACATGGAGATCACACCATCTCACTCCAGACCATCACATGGAGATCACACCATCTCCCTCAGTCCATCACATGGAGATCACACCATCTCCCACAGACCATCACATGGAGATCACAACATCTCCCTTCAGACCATCACATGGAGATCACACCATCTCCCTCCAGTACATCACATGGAGATCACACCATCTCCCTCCAGACCATCACAAGGAGATCACACCATCTCCCTCCAGTACATCACATGGAGATCACACCATCTCCCTCTAGTCCATCACACGGAGATCACACCATCTCCCTCCAGTACATCACATGGAGATCACACCATCTCCCTCTAGACCACCACATGGAGATCACACCATCTCCCTCCATAACATGGAGATCACACCATCTCCCTCCAGTCCATCACATGGAGATCACACCATCTCCCTCCAGTACATCACATGGAGATCACACCATCTCTCTCCAGTACATCACATGGAGATCACACCATCTCCCTCTAGACCACCACATGGAGATCACACCATCTCCCTCCATAACATGGAGATCACACCATCTCCCTCCAGTCCATCACATGGAGATCACACCATCTCACTCCAGACCATCACATGGAGATCACACCATCTCCCTCCAGACCATCACATGGAGATCACACCATCTCCCTCCATCACATGGAGATCACACCATCTCCCTCCAGACCATCACATGGAGATCACACCATCTCCCTCCAGTCCATCACATGGAGATCACACCATCTCCCTCAAGTTCATCACATGGAGATCACACCATCTCCCTCCAGTCCATCACATGGAGATCACACCATCTCCCTCCAGTCCATCACATGGAGATCACACCATCTCCATCCAGTCCATCACATGGAGATCACACCATCTCCCTCCAGTCCATCACGTGGAGATCACACCATCTCCCTCCAGTCCATCACATAGAGATCACACCATCTCCATGCAGACCATCACATGGAGATAACACCATCTCCCTTTAGACCATCACATGGAGATCACACCATCTCCCTCCAGACCATCACATGGAGATCACACCATCTCCCCCAGACCATCACATGGAGATCACACCATCTCCCTCCAGACCATCACATGGAGATCACACCATCTCCCTCTACACCATCACATGGAGATCACACCATCTCCCTCAGTCCATCACATGGAGATCACACCATCTCCCTCCAGTCCATCACATGGAGATCACACCATCTCCCTCCATTCCATCACATGGAGATCACACTATCTCCCTCCAGACCATCACGTGAAGATCACACCATCTCCCCCAGTCCATCACAGATAGATCGCACCTCCTTCCTCAAGCCCATCACAGACACATCGCACCTTTCTCCTACAGCCCATCACATTTGGAACCTCCCATTTCAAACAGTCTACACAACAAAGGCTTATTCCTTGCAGCGTGCTTCAGCCGCACCGAACCTCACAATGGCTCCTCCCACCCTCAACCAGTATATATTATTTTATTATTTACATTCTACGTGACTTTACCGAAAGAACCAAGAAGATGAATCCCTGCAGTCACGAAAGCTTTAAATCGAAATATACAAGGACTGTTTTCTTGGAATTTCTCTTACTTGATGCAGCTGTCGTGCTGTGACGGTTCCACCTGAAGACGGAAGCTTGTGTTGCCTCCGAAACGTCGTGATTTTTATTTTATTTTTATTCTACTTTTTTTAATTTAAAAAGTTTACCTACGTGACTTTACCGAAAAAAACTAAGAATAAAAATAGTTGTGAAAGACCCAACTCAGAAAATCCCTGGGTTTGATCTTCCACGAAGCTCACGGTCCACCCCTAAACCAAATCCGTTAAAATCACTAGAGCAGATGCGGATACCTGATGCACAAATGGGGAATAAAAAAAAACTCTCCAGGAGTAGCGTGCGACTGTGGATCAACCAGAACAGAGACCGTACAACGGGTAACGACGCAATGGCTCCGATGCACAAATACAAAGGAGACATCACAGCAGTGATAAAACTACTCTGCTACGGCTGCTGCTGCTGACTGTTATCTGCTACGCTTGACCTACCCCGAATGTGAAATTGTAGTCGTTGCCTCTGCACCCTCCTTGACTCAAAATAAAACCAAATCACTTGTGGCTCAAAGCCACAGTTGGGTAAGTGGGAAATGACGACCGGTCTGCAATTCTGAGCTCCAGGGCTGGGTGATTGTCGAGTCTGTTGGAGCAAATTCTGATGCGGGGTTAATTTAAATGCTAATCACGGGGGTGTGGGGGGGGACTCAGGAAATAACAAACTATAAACTCAGTGGGGCCTTTAGATGTCTTGCAGCAGTTTCCATCACCATTACAGCTGCGTCGTAACGTCGCCTCAAATATCGGAGGCTTGATCGCTTTCCGATGTTCAGCCACGCGCTTATTCGATATTCAAGCAGCCATGAGTGCATGCACGTGTTTTTTCTCACCGTGCTGTTTAATTTTTTTTATCAGGCAAGGCCCCACTGAGCTATGTAGATATTTTTTCCAGAAGCGACCTGGCCACCACTAATGATAGCTCAACGAAGTGGCTTATCACGCGTAAAATGATAGTAGCCAAACATCTCTAAACGCGTGATGTTGATGCTAAATGTGTAGGGTAGAACAGGAGGAGCAGGAGAAACACCCACGTGACCATGGGGAGAGAGACACGCAAACTCAAAATATACAGGCGTCAGTGTCGGGATCGAACCCACCAACTCCTGCATTTATGTCTGTTGAACTTCTTTCGTACCGTACGTAGCCAGCCGTGTTAATCGGAGGTGCATACCTGGCGAGGTAGTCAACAATCTCACGAGGAGGGAAATCCAACTCGGAGCTGCCGGGTTCGTGGCGTAGTACGCAAAGAAAGACGACACACAGAGTGATGACGTCACACAGAGTGACGTCACACAGAGTGACGACACACAGAGCGATGACGTCACACAGAGTGACGTCACACAGAGTGACGACACACAGAGCGACGTCACAGAGTGATGTCACACAGAGTGATGTCACACAGAGTGATGTCACACAGAGTGACGACACACAGAGTGACGTCACAGAGTGATGTCACACAGAGTGATGTCACACAGAGTGACGACACACAGAGTGACGACACACAGAGTGACGACACACAGAGTGACGTCACACAGAGTGACGACACACAGAGTGACGACACACAGAGTGACGTCACACAGAGTGATGACAGAGTGACGTCACACAGAGTGACGTCACACAGAGTGATTACACACAGAGTGACGTCACACAGAGTGACGACACAGAGTGACGTCACACAGAGTGATGACAGAGTGACGTCACACAGAGTCACACAGAGTGACGTCACACAGAGTGACGACACACAGAGTGACGTCACACAGGGTGACGTCACACAGAGTGACGACTTGTCTTTGCAGTGTTAAACTTGGAGTGGGTTGGGTGGGTGGGCAATTAAGAATTCGTCGCTGGGGCATCACCGATCAAAACGCACGCCCACTAGGTCATGAAATGGATTTCGCGGCGATTGAACTCGCGCGAGACTCCAGATTTGATTTTCGGTCACATTTGTTTAAACAAACCCCGCTTCGAGTAGCCGAGGTCGGAGACTTTGGCTCTCGGATGTTCACGCGGAGAGGACGCGGGCGGTCGCCTCGCCTGCCGCTGTGTGGCATTTAACGCCACGGGATTTTGTAAATCTCTCCCACCCCCCCCCCCCCCCCATTTATTCCGTCTCTCGCACCCGCGCGTTTTAAGGGGATCGGAGCGGCGGGGGTTCGATGCGGGGTGCTGATGATTAGCGGAGCGACCCGAGGGGGGGGGGGGGGGCACAATCTGCGGCCTGCTGCCCATGTGATCCGCCAGACGCGGATTGTTGGTGGATCACCGCACGGATGGGTGTCAAGTCGGTGGCACGCCTGGGCTCTGCCAGGAGAAGGTGGGGTAGAGCAAACAAATGTGGCTCCCAACCCTACCCTTCCACCAGCCGGCGTGTTTTGTTACGGGATCAAGCGTTGCTCCCTCGCATGCGTGGCGTTTTTTTCCGGGCGCTCCTCTTACCCCCCCCTCCCTCCCCCACTGTGTAAACACTCATTAGTGTGGCCGATAAACCCTCAGCTCCCCCCCTCGTGTAACCACTCATTAGTGTGGCCGATAAACCCTCAGCTCCCCCCCCGTGTAAACACTCATTAGTGTGGCCGATAAACCCTCAGCGCACAAGAGGATCGCAGAGCTCGGGCAATCGTTGGTGCCAGCTGGTCGCTGCGCGGTCTCCGCTGCCCTTCCCCTCGTCTGTGCCTTCCTCCTCGTCCTCCTGTCGCCTCAGAGTCGTGTCTCCCTCCCTCTCTCTCTCGACGCGTTACAGGTTGACACCATCATTGTTAGGCCACGTCTGCCGCTCGTTGCGAGGGGCACGCGGTTTGACGGGGCCAGCGGCCGCCCCGGGGAATACTGCGCGGGAGTCAAAGCGAACAACCCCCTCCCTACCCCACAAAGCTGCTGGGACGTGGAACGATTCCCCCGTGGCAACGTGGCCCGAACTTGTCAGACGCGGACAATGACCTCGCAAACGCAGTAACACGCAGCACTGAATACCCCACTAACACACACCACACTAACACACACACACTAGCACACACACACACAACACTAACACACACACACAACACTAACACACACAAAGACAAAGATCCCCCGTATAGCCTTAACAGACTGTAGGGGCAAGTGCTGTTAGCGAGCACCTATGAAGGTCGCAACGGCACACGAGGGAGTGGGTGGCCAGCACCACGCCCGACCGCCTTTGTCTCCCGAGTGGTGATGTTTACACACCGCACCAGGTACTCATTTGAGGCTGAGTCGACTTAGGGGAGGCCCGGGACCGGTTCAGATAATCGCCACTGGTGTTGGCCGTGAGCGGGAATCGTACTCGGTTCGCCGGTTTCATAGCGCAGCGCGCTAACCGCTACACTTGCACACACACTAACACACACACACTAACACACACACACACACTAACACACACACACACACACTAACACACACACACTAACACACACACACTAACACACACACAAACTAACACACACACAACACTAACACACACACCCCACTAACACACACACACCACACTAACACACACACCACACACACACCACCTACACACATACCACACTAACATACACACATACACACCACCTACGCACACCACACTAACACACACACAACACTAACACACACACACACACTAACACACACACAACACTAACACACACACACTAACACACACACACAACACTAACACACACCACACTAACACACACCTGACACTAACACACACACCACACCAACACACACACTAACACACACAACACTAACACACACACCACACTAACACACACACACTAACACACTAACACACACACACTAACACACCCCACACCGACCAGCTGATAAAACGTCACCCTCAACCCATTTCTTCACACGACACGGTGTGGGGTGTGCGGTGTAGGGTGACAGTGCGCCTGCTAACGCAGAGATCGCAGCAGATTATATCATCATCTTAGCGGGGTGGGGGGGAGGTGGGGGGGGAGATGTCACGGGGTTGACGCGTGTGGGAGTGCGTGCGCGCGTGTGTGACGCATGACCAGCAGACCTTTTTCAGCATTCGGCAGATGCGCTCCACCTTCCTTAGCCGCTCCATTTGCGTCTTTTGCGCCGGCCACGTTGTGTGGGTGGGGTGGGGGTCACAGAAGGCAAAGGACAAGAGGCAGACAACAGCACGGGCGCGGTTAAACCGGCGTTGTGGTGTGGGGTTGCGTACAGAGAGAGAGAGAGACGTTCCACCATTGGAGGAGTCGAGGTTTTCTGTGGTTGGGGGCTGTCCGTAAATGACGTCACGCGATTTTGGACGATTTTTGACCCCCCTCGCCCCGCCCCCGGTCGTCACACGGCGTCACAAAAAGTCAGACCCCCCCCCCCCACTCAAATATGACGTCACAAAGCTCCCCCCCCCCAAAAAAAAACTTAAAACATGCTTCAAATCGCTTTAAACTATTGTCATTGTAGTGCGTATTTAACGTGGCGCTGCACTCTGATGTTGTAGGAGAAAACATTTATTAAAAAGTCTATTTAATTAAGTAGAACGTGGTGTCTATATTAATTTAAAGTTGGCATTTTTACGTGACGTCACATTTCTCAACACCCCCCCCCCCTCGTCACACATCGTCACAAATGTCTGACCACCCCTCCCCCACCCCCTAGGTGCGTGACGTCATTTATGGACGGCCCCTTAACGCGTGCTGGCCACGACTTTTGGGGGGCCCCGCAAATCGACGGCCGCCACGGAGCAAAATGGAGGCCGACGCGGTTGACGGTTGGTGACGCGTCTCCTGGGTCACGTGGGTGACGCGAACGACGTCATTGGGGGGCTGGTGGTGGGGGCGGGGCGGTGTTGAACGTCACAAAAGAGGGTTGCCGACCCCACGTGAAGTGTGACGGGGTCGCTGCGCACGCGATTGGTAGACGTTTTATCGACCACCCCACCTCCCCCCTCCGAAGAAGGGATGATGGGCTGAGTCAACCGCCACCAATCAGGATGTAAACGCTTCACATTTAGATTTCATTGGGACCCGCCCGCTCTCACAACCGCTGATCCACCTGGAAGTAAACGTGTAAATATAAAAAATAACACGATGTAATATCAACAATATCTCACCACAATATATTTACCCTGCAGGTATATTCTCGTCAATCCGCCTGTCGCGCAGCCACGTGCTCTGCCAGAGGCGTGACCCGACGTGTCCACCGCCATGATAATGTGGAATTTCCGTCCACCACCACCACCAGCAGAGATGAGCCCAAAATCCATCACTCGCTTTGAGTTGGCAGATGGACGTTGTGTTGACCTAGGGGAGGCCCAGGTTCAGCTATTCGCCGATGCTGATTTTAGCCGTGTGCGGGAATCGAACTCAGGTCGTTGGGGGTCATACCCGCTGCACATCTCCTCCCGACGTTGCTCATAATGAACAAAAGACAAAGATCCCCCGTATAGCCTCTCCGGCCTTCGAAGGTGCCGCCTTTCATAGGTGCTACTCGCTAACACCACTTGCCCCAACCAGTCTCGTTAAGGCTATACGGGGGGGTGTTTGTCTCTGTTGATTGAGTGAGTGTGGGGTGTGTGTACGTTCTCCACTGTTCTACATGGGTTTACTCCGAGTACCCTGCTTTTTTCCCCATTGCTAAAAACAAACAAACAAACACACAAACAAACACACAATGTGACCAGTATTGATTCTTCAGCCGCACCGAACCTCACAACAATAATATCCAGGTGCCTGCCTTGGCTCCTCCCACCCTCAACCAGTATATATACAAGGACTGTTTTATTGGAATTTATCTTACTTGATGCAGCAATCGTGCTGTGACGGTTCCACCTGATGACGGAAGCTTGTGTTGCCTCCGAAACTTCGTGATTTTTATTTTATTTTTATTTTACTTTTATTAATTTAAATTTTTTACCTACGTGACTTTACCGAAAAAACCGAAGAATTTGACCAGTATTGGCCACGTGTATTTATTTTATTTTGCCAGGCGCGGCCCACTGAGCTACGTAGCTCTGTTTCAGAAGCGACCTGGCCACATACGACAGCTCAACGAAGTGGCTTGTCGTCACGTGGAAATGTTTAGCAGTAGACAAATAATCTTAACGCGTGATGTTGATTCTATATGTGGAGAAAAAAACCGGTAGACCCGGAGAAAAATCCACGCGACCACGGCTGGGAGAGAGAGAACATGCTAAACTCCCAATATACAGCAGGGTCGGGATCGAACCCACGACCTCCTGTATACCAGGCGAGGTAGTTAACATCTCCTAGCCACCCTGATGATAATAATGAGAGAGACGCAAACTCTAAATATACAGCAGGCGTCGTCAGGACCGGGATCGAACCCACGACCTCCTGTATACCAGGCGAGGTAGTTAACATCTCATAGCCACCCTGATGATGATAATGAGAGAGACGCAAACTCCAAATATACAGAAGGCGTCGTCAGGACCGGGATCGAACCCACGACCTCCTGTATACCAGGCGAGGTAGTTAACATCTCTTAGCCACCCTGACGATGATAACGAGAGAGAGACGCAAACTCCAAATATACAGAAGGCGTCGTCAGGGTCAGGATCGAACCCACGACCTTCTGTATACTAGGCGAGGTAGTTAACATCTCCTAGCCACCCTGATGATGATGATGAGACAGAGAGACATGCAACTCCAAATATACAGCAGCAGGCGTCGTCAGGGTCAGGATCGAACCCACGACCTTCTGTATACTAGGCGAGGTAGTTAACATCTCCTAGCCACCGTGATGATGATGAGACAGAGAGACATGCAACTCCAAATATACAGCAGCAGGCGTCGTCAGAACCGGGATCGAGCCCACGACCTCCTGTATACCAGGCGAGGTAGTTAACATCTCGCCACTGCAGTACCCCAATAATATTCCAATGCTATAAAAAAACAGCTTGAAATTTACTCAATTGGGATTACATCGCAGCAGCACACTTCTCCTGCAAAAACAACTCGGCAAGACCCTCCTGAGAATGTGTCACGAGGCTCAGTGAGGCTTCCCTGGGTCAGCAAGCGAAATCATGGGATTGATAATGTGTTCACGTATGTACGTAGAACTTCTTTCGCACCGAACGTAGCCAGCCGTGCTAATCGGAGGTGCCGAGATGTGTCATCATCATCGTAAGAAATAACAACAGCAACAGCCATGGATAATCCACTGCTGGATGAAGGCCTCTTCACGTAGCCTCCATCTCTCACGATGAGGCGATTCCCACCAGAGTCGAGTCCGTCGCTCCATCTCTGTCGCGGGGACGTCCATCCCTCAGCCACTATCTCCTCCCAACTGTTTGCCAACTGTAAATATTCCATATTATCGCCCTTCCCCACGCTGATCTCACCGTGGCTGTCCCATCGTTATATATATAACATATCTATATTTTACAATTTTAATAATAATAATAATATAGTTGTATTTGTTTTCAGAGGGCCTTGGCCGCGCTCGTTATCCGCAGAATAAACAAAATGCTCCCTCTACTAGCCCACAAAAGCCAGGCTTTAGTCGTATTTGCTATTCATTTGGTGTCTGTATGTGCGTGCCAATAGGGGACACGCGTGCAATCAACGCGCGCTCTGCGGGCCGCAGTTGGAGCCATCCGATGACCGAGACACGCGCAGCCCCGCCGCCTCTTAACTGCGGCGCGTCGCAAGCGCCGAAGCCGTGGTTTTGGCCTACTCTTCCAACGTTGAGCACGAGTGTCGGAAGAGCGGTGGTGCCCTACCCGCACTTTACCCTACCGGCATCTGCGAGGCCGTTATCGAGGCGAGTTGCGAGGTTGGTGTGGGTGAAACACAGAGCGGAGGTCGGGGGTAGGGGGTGGGGGTCTCCAGGAGAGGTTCAGGATTCACTCGCCACTGTTGGGAATCGAACCCAGGTGGTCAGGTCCGTAGTGCACCACCAGCACCGCTTTGTATTTGTGTTATGCACACGCAGAGACGCACACAGACAGATACACATACACAACAACCGCCGTTCGTCACTACGTGGCAGCGACGTCACCACGGCGCTTGTGTCCATGCTAGGTCAGGGGTCGTGCGAGGTCACGGGGTCGTGCAAGGTCAGGGGTCGTGATAGGTCAGGGGTCGTGCAAGGTCACGGGGTCGTGCTAGGTCACGGGGTCGTGCAAGGTCACAGGGTCTTTCGGTAAAGTCACGTGGATAGGTTCAACGAAAATAACAAAAACAACTTCCGCGTTTCGATCGCAACACAAGTGGATGACGACTGCTTGTGTTGCGATCGAAACGTCGTGGTTCTCTTTGTTAGGTGTCAGTTTTGTACCAGTTAAAAGGGTAAAAACCTACCATTATCTCTTTGTTATTTTTGGTAATTTTATTTCAACCTATCCACGCGACTTCACCGAACGACCCAAGGAATATGAACAACAAGAGGAGCTACGTTCTATTTCGAATTGGGAACAAAATACCCACCCACTCAATATTTCAAGAGCACGAAGATGCGGGCATCACGAAGCAGTCCTTGAAGAGCCGCACGCGGCATCGGAACCTCGGGGCCACCGACGCAAACACCCACCCCCCACCCGTGCCAGCTGCGCTCCGTGACCTCGTGAAGTGTTTCAAGGTCGCTGCTAGCAGGTCACGGTACAGACCCTGCGGGTGCCATGGGTTTGACCGAGCGAGATGACCGCCAGATGCACCACGCGTTGCTTCCCTCGAATGTAGCAACTCGCCGCGTTTTAATCACCCAGGAACTACGCTCGTTGTTGTGAGCGTCGCTCCTCTGCCCTCCATAGGAGGGCGTCTGCCTCCAAACTGCCCGGTAGCAGCGTCCTTCACGAGCCTCGCTCCACAGAGGCCCATCTCGACACCGCTGGTACCAGTCATCGGGCAAGTCCACTCAGCTTCTTGGTTCTTTCGGTAAAGTCACGTAGAAGGGAAGTAATAAAATGATAAAAATAAAACATAACAAAATAATTCTCACGACGTTTCGGCCACAACGCAAGCAGCCGTCCTCAGGTGAAGAATGAAACACCACCAAGCTTGAAGCGTATATTTAAGCTGGGTTGGAGGGGGGGAAGTCCACTCAGCTCCACATCATCTTGGACTGCATCAGCCAATCTCTTCTCGAGCCAATGCCGCACCCGTTTAGCCCCCTCCACTCCTACAAACACAAGCTGTTGGGGCATGCGGTGGCTGGGCATGCGGGCTTCATGACCCAGCCAACGCAGCCTTGCCTGCCTGGAGGAGCTCGCTGATGATGAGACTACGCAACCACTCTCCCCCCACCAAACAAAGACAAAGATCCCCCGTATAGCCTCAACAGAATGTAGGCGCAAGTGCTGTTAGCGAGCAGCACCTATGAAGGCCGGCACGGCACACGAGGGAGCGCGTGGACATTACCACGCCGGACCGCCTGTGTCTCCCCAGTAGCGATGTTTACACACCGCACCAGGCACTCATTTGAGGCCGAGTCGACTTACGGGAGGCCCAGGGACCGGTTCAGATATTCGTCGCTGGGTGTTGGCTGTGAGTGGGAATCGAACTCGGTTCGCCGGGTTCGTAGCGCAGCGTAGCGCTAACCGTGGCACTACCGCTCACCACATTCCACCGCACACACACACACAGACACCACACACACACACAGACACCACACACGCACACACACAGACACCACACACGCACACACACACAGACACCACACACACACACACAGACACCACACACACACATCACACAGACACCACACACACACACAGACACCACACACACACACAGACACCACACACGCACACACAGACACCACACACACACACAGACACCACACACACACACACGCACACAGACACCACACACACACACAGACATCACACACGCACACACACAAACACACAGACACCACACACGCACACACACACAGATACACCACACACACACACAGACACCACACACTCACACACACACAGACACCACACACGCACACACACACAGAGACACCACACACACAGACACCACACACTCACACACAGACACCACACACGCACACACACACAGACACCACACACTCACACACACACAGAGACACCACACACACACACAGACACCACACACTCACACACACACAGACACCACACACGCACACACACACAGACACCACACACGCACACACACACAGAGACACCACACACACACACACAGACACCACACACGCACACACACACAGACACCACACACACACAGACACCACACACACACATCACACAGACACCACACACACACACACAGACACCACACACGCACACACACACAGACACCACACACGCACACACACACAGACACCACACACACACACACAGACACCACACACACACATCACACAGACACCACACACACACAGAGACACCACACACACACACACAGACACCACACACACACACACACACAGACACCACACACACACACACGCACACACACACAGATACACCACACACACACACACAGACACCACACAC
>NC_136326.1:7130712-7198212 GCF_964198595.1 Lampetra fluviatilis | reverse complement strand
ACGCAAACTCCAAATACACAGCAGGCGTCGTCAGGACCCGGATCGAACGCACGACCTCCTGTATACCAGGCGAGGTTGTTAACATCTCCTAGCTACCCTGATGATAATGAGAGAGAGACGCAAACTCCAAATATACAGCAGGGTCGGGATCGTACCCACGACCTCCTGTATACCAGGCGAGGTTGTTAACATCTCGCCACTGCAGCGCCCCATAGCCTCACGATACTATAAAATGAACCTGCAAATTCACTATTTGGGATTGCTCCGAAGCAGCAGCGCCTCGCTACTGCAAAAAAACAAGTCGGCAGGACCATCCTGAGAATGAGTCGAGGCTTCCCTGGGTAAACAAGCGAATGAATAATAATTCACAGTGTGACATTTTTTTTCGTGGGTAGTAAGTGTTATTTTCCAATTGCTTATTCCTCAAAAGTACAGAAAATGGCTATTATTACCCACAAACTTTGCTTTTGTGACGAGGACACAAAAGCAAAGGTAATAATCCACTCCTTTAATAACACTTTCTTGTTCGTGGGAAGTAAGTGTTATTTCCTAATTGCTTATGCCTCAAAAGTACTGAAAATTACTATTATTCCCAACAAACTTTGCTTTTGTGACCAGGACAGTGATGTTTTCAAAAATGTTCAATGAAAAAACGCGGTGTGCATTTGTGTCATTCCTTCACATAAAGTCCTGGCCACAAACGCAAGGTTTGTACGGAATAATATAAATTTTCTATACTTTTGAGGCTAAAGAAATTGAAAAATCACACTTACTACGCAGGAACAAAAATCGTGTTACATAGTGTACAATGTATGTGATGTATACGCATACCATTCATATTCTCTGGGTCTTTCGGTAAACGTCACGTAGATAGCTTCAAAGAAAATAACAAAACAACAAAAAACACTGATTGGCTCACGGGCGAAGATATCACATTTATTTAAGACTGCCTGATGATGCTGGCTGCTGTTGTTGTTAGTGTACTTACCGGCGAAACGTTACGGTAAACGAATTTCAAATGTTGTGGGGGGTTTTAGTCTTCAACGCTTACAACCGGTGTGCTGTATTGGTTACAAATCGGCCAGGTGTCGTTTCACGTGACGAACCTTACTCATCGGCTGCGTTGGGTGGTGGCGGGTCTGACGACGCGTTTATATCAACGCGATCTCCCCCAAAACACCTCCATGATGGAGCGTGTACGTAGGTTGAACTTCTTCAAAGATTGGGTCAAGTCAGACAGATTGACTGACTGACTAACCCCTGCGCCACCGCTCGCCACTGCCACGCCCACACCAAAGGCACTCGGTGACACTCCACGCGAAAACCTCCGCTCAGCCGTGCCGATTGCACCTAGACCTCGCAGGAGCGGCTCTGGTCTCATCACCTCCGATGGCCCTGCCCAGATTATATCCGTGGTCCTCTCTCTCTCTCTCTGGGCACCAGGCAAGGGGCTCAAACATTGGCGTCGTTCACTCAGAACCGTCTCACGGCGTGGACACGTGGATTGCAGGGCGTTGATGAAGACTGACAGACTGACAGACTGACAGACTGACAGACTGACTAACAGACTGAATAACAGACTGACTGACAGACTGACTAACAGACTGACTGACAGACTGACAGACTAACAGACTGACAGATTGACAGATTGACAGACTGACTAACAGACTGACTGACAGACTAACAGACTGACAGACTGACAGACTGACAGACTGACAGACTGACAGACTGACTAACAGACTGACTGACAGACTGACAGACTAACAGACTGACAGACTGACTAACAGACTTACTCACAGACTGACTGACAGACTGACAGACTAACAAACTGACAGACTGACAGACTAACAGACTGACAGACTGACTAACAGACTGACTGACAGACTGACAGACTAACAGACTGACAGACTGACATACTGACTAACAGACTTACTCACAGACTGACTGACAGATTGACAGACTAACAAACTGACTAACAGACGGACAAACTGACTAACAAACTGACTAAACAGACAGACAGCCTGACTGACTGTCAGATTCAATATACAGACTGATAGACAGACAGGCCGACTGACATATAGATATATATATACATACTCACTGACAGACAGACAGTCTGATTGACTGACAGAGAAACAGACTGACTGACAGTTGTGTGCAGCTTTACTTAAAAAAAAGTTTCAGCTGCAGCTGATCACCCAACACGGACCTGCAACGAACTTGCCACGAGGTTTCCACGACTCTGCCACGAGACTGCCACGAGCTTGCAAGGAGCCTGCCACGAGACTGCCACGAGACTGCAAGGAGCCTGCCACGAGCCTGCAAGGAGCCTGCCACGAGCCTGCCACGAGCATGCCACGAGCCTGCCACGAGCTTGCAAGGAGCCTGCCACGAGACTGCCACGAGCCTGCAAGGAGCCTGCCACGAGACTGCCACGACTCTGCCACGAGCCTGCCACGAGCTTGCAAGGAGCTTGCAAGGAGCCTGCCACGAGACTGCAAGGAACCTGCAAGGAGCCTGCCACGAGACTGCCACGAGACTGCAAGGAGCCTGCCACGAGACTGCCACGAGCCTGCCACGAGACTGCCACGAGACTGCAAGGAGCTTGCAAGGAGCCTGCCACGAGACTGCCACTAGCCTGCAAGGAGCTTGCAAGGAGCTTGCCACGAGCCTGCCACGAGCTTGCAAGGAGCCTGCCACGAGGCTGCCACGGGCTTCTCTGACGGTTGCCACTTCACCCATCCGCGTCGCCGTCGCTGATGCGCTCGCCAGCTGAGCAAGCGACGAGCCCCGTTATGAAACGAGCCGCAAAAAAACGGACGGACGAGGCGACGCGCCGTCCACGCGTGTGACAACAGCGCCCGTCTAAATGGCAATTGCCGTTTGCTTACAACTGTAGTGGTGATACGCGCTGGGTGTATATGTCGTGTGCCAGCGCGTATGTACGGGTGTGTGTGTGGTGACGCGCGCTGACGGGGAGGAGCAGGCGTCAGTGCGCGGGTGGGGGTAGTGCTGCTGATTGGCTGTGTGCCGGTGACGCGCCCAGAGGGAGTGATCGGGTAGCAGCGCGGTGTGATTGGTCGGAGAGTGGAAACACGCGCTGAGCGGAACCGGATCGTGGGGATAGCGCGTGGGGATTGGGTAACGGAGGAGCGGTGCCGACGTTGAGGTCCGCACCCGCTCCGTCTCCCGGGAAGAAGGGGTATATAAGGTGATGCACAGAGGAGCAAGGGGCAGAAGTGGAACCATCTAAGAATGAAGAGGAAGGTGCAGAGATAGAGCCCGGAGAGGAGAGTAATGGAGAGTAGAAGCTGAGTGATGTATAGTGTGTAGCCAGCGAGATAGAACGGTCTGCACGAGCCGAGTATGCATACGGTGTAGCCAGCGAGAGAGAACGGTCTGCACGAGCCGAGTATGCATACGGTGTAGCCAGCGAGAGAGAACGGTCTGCACGAGCCGAGTATGCATACGGTGTAGCCAGCGAGAGAGGAAGGTCTGCACGAGCCGAGTATGCATACGGTGTAGCCAGCGAGAGAGGTGCGAGGTCTACACGAGGCGAGTGGAGAGTGTAGCAGAGGCGCAGAGTCTACACGAGGCGAGAGAGGAGTGTAGCCGAGGCGCGGAGTCTACACGAGGCACAGAGAGCCGGCAGCACAGAATCCTGAGTCAAGAGAAGTGCGGTGTGAAGAAGAGAGGCCACGCGTTGTATTGTTACAAGTCAAGATTTAATAAAAGAAGTGTGTTCCCGTCAAGGAGTTTCCTGCCGTCATTTTCCAATACTTCATCTGGCGTCAGAAGTGAAACGGGCTTCCAAGTATGGAGACGAGGAAGACCCGTAGGACCCACGGGATTGACCGCGAGGAAGACCTGGACGACTCGGAGCCGCTGGTGGCGGGGGGTGAGGAAGAGGACTTGCCCACGCTGCAGGGTCCGTCGACGGCGCCGGCCGAGCGACCGGGGACAGACGCCGGGCTTCGTGAGGCGCACTCCCGACTGGCGGAGCTGCTGCTCGCCGCCGCGTCCATCTTGGCGGAGATCAGCTCGTCGGGAGGAGCGGGGACGGTGGGGGACATTTTACAAGGTCGCCCCGCAGATTCCCGCCAAAACGAATGGGGGATTCCCGCCATTGCGCCTGGGCCTACTTTTGGCGGGAACGGCGAGCGCCACGTGGTGGTGGGTTCCCAAGCGCGCGCATCGACTTCATCAGCGCGCGAGGGGGTCCGCCATCTTACGTCTGCTGCTGGAGCCGCCATCTTAGACACCGACGGACAGGCGGAGAGGAACCACGAGGCGGATGACTTCATTTTTCAGCAGCGCCTGCCCACGTTGTCAGCCTTCAAGGCGGAAGGCGGAGACTGGGGCCAATTTCAGCGAAGGTTTTTGGCGCATCAAGAGATGTCAGCGTGGTCCGATGCTACGGCGCTGCGGGCATTGCCCGCCATGCTGGACGACGATGCGCTCGCGGCCTTCAGGGCTGCACGGAAGTCGGACCGCTCCACGCTGAAGGATGCGCTGGGTTTGTTGGCCAGGGTTTACGGGCCTCCCTCTACATGCCGCCATCAGTTCTACGCAAGACGGAAAGCGGCCACGGAGACCGCGCTGGCCTATCGCACGGCGTTGCTGGCTCTTGCTGATGCTGCGTTCCCTCGGATGGACGAGGAGGGCCAAGACGCGATGGTTTTGGAGCAGCTGCTCAAGTTGGCGCAGGACCTGGGGGTCCCTATCAACACAGCTGACGACATTGATATTTCTTCTTTGAGAGTCGCCACGAGTATTCAAGCGCACGAGGCCCTACAACGGAAGCAAGGCGTTGGTTGCAACGCTGCTGTCGTCGCAGCCCCGGGGTTGGTGGTCGCTGAACCCCAAGTCGTCAGCCCACGAGAGGAGGCGTTCGCCACGGGACGACCAGGGGACTGGAGGCCGGGGGCCCGGTCGCCTCTGCGATCGGCCCGAAAGTCGGAGCAACCAAGATCTACTCCGACCCTCGTCACGTGCTATAACTGCGGCCTCCGGGGCCACGTGGCGTCCGGGTGCCGCGCTCCGCGGCAGCGCGCCATGGGAGCTCGGCTGGACGACGACCGAGAGCCCAAGTCATCTCTACAATCCCCGGCAAGTCGCGGCACCTCACACGCTCGGCCTGTTTATTCGGCACACATGGGACGCCGCGTTGCGGCGGAGGAGGGCCGGTTAAGGTTCGGGGATTCGGTTCGGCGAGGGGGGTTCGGCCGGGACCAGGGAGACATTGAATGGGCGGAATTGGGGCATAGAATTGTGGCTGCTTCGGCGGGTTCGTCCGTTGTTACGGGATCTATTGATGGGGTTGAGATTAGGGTGTTAGTGGACACGGGGGCATCGGCAACTATTATATCGGACCTCATTTATAATATTCTTCCAGTCCAATGTCGTCCGCTGCTTCCAGTGGATGTGCCATTTTACGCCGCTAATGGGGGATCGTTGGGCATTATCGGTCAGGTTAGGGCGTCCATTTGCATTGGAGATATCAAATTGTCGGGGCCCGTTTTCGTTTCGTCTTCTTTGGCAGTTCCGTGTCTTTTGGGCACTGACTTTTTGGCTAAAATGCCCATTAAAATTCTTATCGATCAACGATGCATTGAACTGCCATCGGGTCGCCGGATTTCATTTTTGACGGGCCCTACTGACATTCGGACGGCGTGCGCTACGATACAAGCGGTGGCGACGCAGACAGTGCAAGTGCCCCCGGGTTCACAGATGTTGATTCCCCTCCGGTTGCGAAAACCATGGGTGAAGGAGGCTTCGGGACAGAGTATGCTTTTGGGTCCTTCTAACAAGGCTGTTGGGGGTCTTGATTTATCGGTGGCTCACACTTTGGTGCGGGCTGACAGGGATCCGTTTGTGATGGTTTTGAACGCGGGGTCGCGACCAGCTGTCATCCCGCAGGGCACCGTGCTGGCTCACGCGGCGCAGGTTCCTGGGGATGATGGGTTGGTTGCGCAGGTGGGCTCGAGCCCCGCGCGGAACGTTGAGCCAAGGGAAGACCTTGAGTGGGTCCATTCGTTATGTGCCGCCTCGGACGATTTGTCGGCGGCGCAGTTGGGTGCGCTGCGCGAGTTGCTCATTGAATTCTCTGATGTATTCAGTAAACATAAGTATGACATTGGGTGCACGGATTTGTTGCACCATCACATTGAAACGGGCGATGCGGCGCCGGTCAGGCTAAATCCCTTCCGACTGAGTCCCGTGGAGAAGGAACATGTTCAGTCGGCTGTTAACGATATGCTAGAAGCCGATATTATTTCACCCTCCTCTAGCCCGTGGGGAGCGCCTATTGTGCTGGTTAAGAAGCAGGACGGGTCCCTGCGATTCTGCGTTGATTTCCGTCGCCTGAATAAGATCTCTGTGGCTGACGCGTATCCGCTCCCCAGGATGGATGAGTCCCTCGATGCATTGTCTGGTGCGCGATATTTTTCGACTCTTGATTTGTTATCGGGGTTTTGGCAGTTGCCGCTCGACGAAGAGTCGAAACCTAAGACAGCATTTCGGACTCCAGGGGGGCTGTTCCAGTTTAACCGGTTACCCATGGGACTTCACTCCTCTCCAGCGACGTTTCAGCGACTTATGGAGCTGGTTTTGTCGGGCTTGCAGTGGGATACATGCTTGATTTATATGGACGATGTCATTGTTTTCAGTAAAACGTTTGAGGAACACCTCCGGCGATTGAGAGGGGTGTTCTTGCGAATGCGATCGGCTAAGTTGAAATTTAAACCGGCCAAATGTCACCTCCTTCGTAGGTCCGTTAGATACTTGGGTCACATTGTCGATTCTTCGGGGATCTCCACCGATCCCGCGAAGACGGATTGTGTCGGTTCGTGGCCGACACCTACGTCCGTTTCCGACGTGCGTAGTTTCATCGGGTTTGCTTCTTATTATCGGCGGTTCGTTGAGCACTTCGCCACTATTGCAAAACCCTTGCACGCTCTAACGGCGAAGGGAGTGAAGTTCAAATGGGGACCGGAGGAGGAGGCCGCGTTTCGCTCCCTCCGGGACGCCTTGGTGGGTGCCCCACCCTTGTGTTATCCCGATTTTGCCAGTCCCTTTTTGCTGGACACGGATGCTAGCAACACGGGCATTGGGGGGGTGCTATCCCAAGTCGTTGGGGGTGTCGAAAGAGTTGTCGCCTACGGTAGTAGGGTGTTGTCTCCGGCGGAGCAGCGCTACTGTGTCACCCGTCGCGAGCTGCTTGCCATTGTTTTTTTTGTGCAGCAGTTTAGGCCATATCTGTATGGTCGTCACTTTACAGTCCGAACGGACCACGCGGCGCTACAGTATTCATTGAGGGTCGCCCAGCCCTCGGGCCAGTTGTCGCGGTGGTTGGAAGTCCTCCAGGACTATCAGTTTACGACTACGTACCGTAAGGGGTTGCGACACACGAATGCCGATTGCTTGTCGCGGTTGTTGCCTTGTGATGAATGCGCGTGTTTGTCGGGATCGGCGCGCTGTAAACCGACGCTTGCGGGGGAGATGGGGGCACTGGCTGCGACAGCGGGCGCACCGAGTGGGGATGATTCCACTGCCTCTCAGGGTCGGGACTCGCTGCTCTCGCTGTCGCTCAGCGAATGGGGCCGCCTCCAGATGGCGGACAGCTCGCTGCTAGCATTGCGCCGCAAGGTTGGGGGTCCCGAGGGGGACCAGGAGCGTACCGGCTCCTATGTACTTGAGCGGGGCGTGTTATTGAAATGGGACAGTTTGTCCCGGCAGAACGCACTCGTGGTGCCTTCCGCTGTGAGGGGGAGGGTTGTCTTGGCGGCACACGAACGCCTCTTGCACTTGGGAGTTAACAAGACGCTTGCCCTGCTTCAGCGTGACTATTACTGGCCGGGAATGGGAAGTGATGTGGTGCATATTCTGAAGGGGTGCGTTGAGTGCGCCAGGCGTAAACCACCGGCCGTGGCAGCTAATCCACCGCTGCAATCTATTCAGGTCTCGCGTACCAACGAGCTCGTTGCACTCGATATTTTGGGGCCCTTCCCAGTCACGCCGAGAGGGAATAAATATTTGTTAGTGGGGGTCGAATACTTTACCCGATGGCCTATGGCGTGGCCTCTCGCTAACCAGTCGGCAGCGGCTGTGACGGATGCCTTCGTCCAGGGCTATGTCCTGGACAAGGGGGCTCCCGAACGCCTGCTGACCGACCAAGGTAAAAATTTTTCGAGTAAATTGTTGCAAGAGGTGTGCGATCTGTTGGGTACCAAGAAGGTGCGTACCTCCCCGTACCACCCGCAGACTGACGGGATGGTGGAGAGACTCCACAAAACCTTGACTTCCATGCTGTGCCAGCAGGTGTGCGAGGCACATGTAGATTGGGACCTGCAGGTCCCGGGAGTCCTTGCCGCGTATAGAATGGCCCCCCATGCAGCTACGGGGTTTTCCCCATTCTATTTGATGTACGGTCGGGAAGCTGACCCGCCAATAGAAACGCAACTTGGCCTGTCCGCTCCACGAACTAATTCTAATTTGGCAGAACATATTAAGTTTAATATTCATAAGCTGACAGAGGCGAGGGAGGCCGCACGGCTTAATTCGCGGGCTCGCCAAATTGCTAATGAACGGTTGCGGGCACGGAAGGTGTCCATGCACGAATGGAAACCAGGTGACAGGGCCTGGCTGCATTGCCCTCAGGCACCCTTGGCTACGTCGCCTAAATTGTTGAGACCGTGGAGGGGACCCGTGGAGGTTGTGCGCGTTGCACGGCCCCAATGCGTTCAGATAAAGTGGGGAAAGCGCCGGTGGTACGTTCACCCCTCCCGACTGAAACCGTTCTCGCCTCCATATGGCCTCCCCTTGTGTCGTGATGGCCGGGCGTGTGACGTGACCGGCGACCCAGAGGGGGAAATGTCTCTGCCTGATCCACACGTATTGTCGCCTGATCTGCTCCCAGGTGTCTCGGAACTGACAGCTGCCGATCACCGGCGGCCGGATCTCCGCGGCGGGGCCGGCCCTTTCAGGCCCGTTCCGCGCCGTCTGGAGCGGCCGGAACCGCCGGACGGTCGTCAGTGTCCCGCCCCATACGATGGACCAGCCAGACGGACTCGCGCCAGGTCGTGCTACTTTGCATGACCTGCCTCGTGAGGAGTCGGGGCAGTTGGAGCGCCTCGTCACTGCGTGTAGTCGCAGGGACGTGGGGCGCGTTCGTTTCGAATTTGCTCGTATCGTGTTATTGTTGACTTTTCGCGTTCATTGTCAATCTGTACATAGTTATTCTTGTTGTTGTTGTTGTTGTGTTATGTTACGGGGCACACTCGGGGGGTTATGGGGTTTTTTTTTGTTGGTTGTCGTTTTATCGTCGTGGTTGGTTGTTGTTAGCAGCCGGGCCGGCTGCGAGCTATGTGGGAGGGGGTGATGTAGTGGTGATACGCGCTGGGTGTATATGTCGTGTGCCAGCGCGTATGTACGGGTGTGTGTGTGGTGACGCGCGCTGACGGGGAGGAGCAGGCGTCAGTGCGCGGGTGGGGGTAGTGCTGCTGATTGGCTGTGTGCCGGTGACGCGCCCAGAGGGAGTGATCGGGTAGCAGCGCGGTGTGATTGGTCGGAGAGTGGAAACACGCGCTGAGCGGAACCGGATCGTGGGGATAGCGCGTGGGGATTGGGTAACGGAGGAGCGGTGCCGACGTTGAGGTCCGCACCCGCTCCGTCTCCCGGGAAGAAGGGGTATATAAGGTGATGCACAGAGGAGCAAGGGGCAGAAGTGGAACCATCTAAGAATGAAGAGGAAGGTGCAGAGATAGAGCCCGGAGAGGAGAGTAATGGAGAGTAGAAGCTGAGTGATGTATAGTGTGTAGCCAGCGAGATAGAACGGTCTGCACGAGCCGAGTATGCATACGGTGTAGCCAGCGAGAGAGAACGGTCTGCACGAGCCGAGTATGCATACGGTGTAGCCAGCGAGAGAGAACGGTCTGCACGAGCCGAGTATGCATACGGTGTAGCCAGCGAGAGAGGAAGGTCTGCACGAGCCGAGTATGCATACGGTGTAGCCAGCGAGAGAGGTGCGAGGTCTACACGAGGCGAGTGGAGAGTGTAGCAGAGGCGCAGAGTCTACACGAGGCGAGAGAGGAGTGTAGCCGAGGCGCGGAGTCTACACGAGGCACAGAGAGCCGGCAGCACAGAATCCTGAGTCAAGAGAAGTGCGGTGTGAAGAAGAGAGGCCACGCGTTGTATTGTTACAAGTCAAGATTTAATAAAAGAAGTGTGTTCCCGTCAAGGAGTTTCCTGCCGTCATTTTCCAATACTTCACAACTATAAATTGTTTTGCATCTGTCATCACGTGAATATTGTGTCAGGAGATGAAAGTGACAATCTGCGAGCCACAACGCGACGATAATCTGCTGCACGGACGATGCGATTATCGTGGAATTTATTGTCGTTTCGTATCATCGGCAATGTGTTCCACCACCAAACCGGAGGTCACAACAACACTCACCCACCCAGCCACTCACCCAGCCACTCACCCAGCCACTCACCCAGCCACTCACCCAGCCACCCACCCAGCCACCCACCCCGCCACCAACCCAGCCACTCACTCACCCAGCCACTCACCCACCCACCCACCCAGCCACTCACCCAGCCACTCACCCACCCACTCACTCACCACACTGCAAGGTCACAACAACACTCACCCACCCACTCACTCACCCACTCACTCACTCACTCACCCACCCACTCACTCACTCACCCACTCACTCACTCACTCACCCACCCACCCACCCACTCACTCACCCACTCATCCATACACTCACTCACTCACCGACCTATCCACCGACCCATCCACCCACTCACCCACCCACTCACTCACTCACCCACTCACCCACTCACTCACTCACCCACTCACTCACTCACTCACCCACTCACTCACTCACTCACCCACTCACCCACCCACTCACACACTCACTCACTCACCCACTCACTCACTCACTCACCCACTCACTCACCCACTCATCCATACACTCACACACTCACCGACCCATCCACCCACTCACCCACCCACTCAACCACCCACCCACTCACTCACCCACTCACTCACTCACCCACTCACTCACCCACTCACTCACTCACTCACTCACCCACTCACTCACTCACTCACCCACCCACCCACTCACACACTCACTCACTCACCCACCCACCCACCCACCCACTCACTCACCCACCCACTCACATACTCACTCACTCACCCACCCACTCACTCACCCAATCACCCACCCACTCATCCACCAACCCACCCATTCATCCACCCACCCACTCACCAACCAACCCACCCACTCACTCACCCACTCATCCATACACTCACTCACCGACCCATCCACCCACTCACCCACCCACCCACTCACCCACTCACCCACTCGCCCACCCACTCACTCACCCACTCATCCATACACTCACACACTCACTCACTCACCAACCCATGCACCCACTCACTCACCACACCGCAGGTCACCTCACTTCTCTCTCTGCTTTATCCCTCGCACTCCTCCTGTGGAATTCTCTCCTCCCATCATCATCATCGTCACTTTTCTCCCCAGCTCTCACAACAACAACAACAATAACATCGCTCAATTCAAGAAACGTACTCCACTCTTCCTACCACCACTTCGTGGGGGAAGTCAACAGAGGTTGTCCTATGGATCGACTCGCCCCCGTCATGGAAATGTGGAATGGACTGTAAACTGGAGATAACCCACCAATGCCCTCACCGTCGCTCATTCGGCGAAACAGGACCGCACTTTGACCGTTATAACTCAGATGTGCTCATAATAGAGGTTGTCGGAATAGATCGCGTCATTATAAATGTGTCGTTAAACCCGCCACCGCCCGACCTAGTCAATTAGTAAGGCGTGTCACGTGACCGGAACGTGCCAATTCGTTATTGGTGGAGGGGAGTATTGTGAGTAACCAATGAGGGGGCGAGCAGAGGGTTGGTGTCAGCGGGTTGACAGTCAAGAATGACGTAACGCAAGGCCGTAGCCATGGAGACAACATTGGGGGGAACCAATCTTTCAGGGGGCTTGGGCCCCCCTCCTCCCCTAGAAAAAATAATGTAAATTTGAAAACGAATTTCCTGCCATTTCCTGTCTAAAATATAAAAAAAATTCACTAACACATAGGATTAACTTTTTATGTATTTTTTACAATAATGTCTAATAGTGTATTGTATTACATTGCTCCGTTTTTTCTTTTTTACCTTTTCTTGTTTCATTGTATGTAATGGCAGAGATTAGGGATTTATAAAGTACAACCATAACCACAATCATATGAACAGAAATCTCGATTTAAAGCTTTCGTGACTGCAGGGATTCATATTATTGGATGTTTCGGTAAAGTCACGTAGAAAGGAAATAATAAAATAATAAAAATAAAACATAATAAAATTATCGCGACGTTTCGGCCACAACACAAGCAGCCGTCCTCAGGTGAAGAACAGAGCTGTCGGAAAGACAGCATTAGGACGCTGTCTTTCCGACAGCTCTGCTCTTCACCTGAGGACGGCTGCTTGTGTTGTGGTCGAAACGTGAGAATTTTATAATGTTTCATTTTTATTATTTTATTATTTCCCTTCTACGTAACTTTACCAAAAGATCCAAGATTATGAAACAGAAATCTATCTTATAGCAATATATTGTGGGGGACATTTTGAACATATTTGAATATTGGGGGATGTATGTGCCCCCCCCCCAATCTATATTATAATTACGGCCTTGACGTAACGGCCTTGACGTAACGTCACGGGGGACGTGAGGGGCTTTGGAGAGCACCTTCGGGAACATGAGCGGAGCCGAGCTGGGGGGAGGAGCCGCCCAAAGGGTTCTTAAGGGGGGTCACGTGACGGAGGCGGGGTCGTCGTAGGGAGCCAGGGTAGGGAACGGCTGGAAGAAAGTCTCTCTCTCTCCTCGTCGCTGAGCGGTGTTGGCTGAACCCACCGCTCCGGGCAGAGTGGGAGAGCCCATAGGGTAGCTGAGATTAGGACCCCCCCCTCCATATACGTTCCATTCATTGGCTACCACACTCAGATAAGCTCCTCCCTCCCTCCTCCCCCCTTAACTTGTATTTAAGAACGGTTTAGGTCGAGGTACACCGATTGTTCTCTTGCACACATTGACGACGTTGACCAATGTCTCTTGTAGCCCCGCCCACCACCCCAACGTTCCATTCCCTGGTTACCACATTCTGATAAGCCCCTCTCCCCTTAATTTGTATTTAAGGGCTGGTCTTTTGGAATTTTGCCTCACTTGATGCAGTAATTTTAGCTGTGACGGTCCCACCTGATGACGGAGACTTGTGTTGCCTCCGAAACGTCGTGATTTCTTATTTAGTTTAATTTCTATGATTACTTTTAGTAATTTTTCATTTTATTTTTTTACCTACGTGACTTTACCGAAAAAAAAACTAAGAGTATGAATTATTGCAGTCACGAAAGCTTCAAATCTAGAACCCAAATGGTATTCAGTGTCCGGGGTAAAGGACCGAGATAGAATGAACCTACACTAGTGTGAGTGTACGATGTTGAGTGTAACAGTGTTTTATTAAACGGCAACAGCAATTATAGAATTCCTCGTCTCTGCGTGGTTCTACAGCACTACACTATATTCTTGGTTCTATCGGTAAAGTCACGTAGAAGGGAAATAATAAAATAGTAAAAAATATAAAACAATACAATTCTCACGACGTTTCATCATCGGGTGTATTTCCCTTCTACGTGACTTTACCGAAAGAACCAAGAATATGAATCCCTGCAGTCACGGAAGCTTTAAAGCACTACACTAGTATAGCACACCGGTGTGTTGGAGAGTAAATCCACAACATTTACAATAGTGCTGTTTGTTGCTGACCGCCGGACGTTACTTTGGGCCTGTTGCTCAAGCAGCTGTGATTAGTGGGGGCACCTTGTATGGCGCGTGTATGATTCGCGCGGTCGGGCGCGTGGTGCTGGCCACCCACCCCCTCGTGTGATGTACTGGCCTTCATAGGTGCTCGCTAACACCACTTGCCCCAACAGTCTGTGAAGGCTATGCGGGGGATCTTTGTCACTGTCTTTGTGATTCAAGGGGTAGATCGGTAGTGTAGCGGTGAGCCCGCTATGCTACGAACCCGGTGACCCGAGTTCGATTCTCGCTCACGGCCAACACCAAATTGTGACGATTATCTGAACCGGTCCTGTGCGTCCGCTAGGTCGACTCAGCCTCAACTCAGCCTGGCGTGGTGTTAGAACATCTCCGAGTAGGGAGACTAAACCGGGCTGTACGTGTTGCCTCTCTCGTTGCGTGATTCCGGGCTTCATTGGCGCTCTCTGACAGCACATGCCACAAGAGGGTGTTAAGGCTTTTTGGGGGCAGGGGTGTCCAAACTTTTTGCAAAGAAGGCCACATTTGATAAAGTGAAGATGCCCGGGGGCCAATAGTTCCTTTTGACATTTTTTTAACCACAAAAGTTACGTGGAAATACACACACTGTTATAAAACAATTTCATTGTCACAATTTCCTTTATTTTTCAAATGACAATGTAACCAATTCCGCCTTTCATTCAGTCAGATAACATTGAACAAACTGTATAGAATACCTTAAATTTCCATGAGTTTTATGATGTATTTATTCTTACAGAGCTGGCGAGCCATAAATAACACATTATAAGACCGAAGCTGCGGGCCATATGAAATCTGCCCGCGGGCCGTTATTGGCCCGCGGGCCGTACTTTCAACATGCCTGTTTTGGGGGAACCTTTGTCTCCGCGTTGGTCCTTTGTGCTTCGTGTAAAGGCCAGAGTGTGTGTTATTACGACTCGACACGTGCTTTGTTCCCACATCACTCTCCGTGTTTATCACATTAGGAGCCTTTGTTGAGCTCACATGTTGCCAGATGCAGTGGTGGGGGGGGGGTGTGGGGGAGGTGGGGGTTCCGTTAAGATCAATGAGATGCATTATTAATGAGTGTAAAAAAAACCCATCTTCCACAAGTCATTAACTCAATTCTGGCCCCAATTAGAGCTTCAGACTGACGCGCAATCTCATTAAGGGCCCCCTCCAACAGCCGTTATTATCGAATCGGTACAAATGTGAAAACACACACACGTGCGTTCAACACACACACACACAATCCACCGTCATAGCCTTACCAGACTGTCAGGGCAGGTGCTTTTCGCGAGCACCCATCAAGGTCAACACGGTACACCTATTAAGGCCAGGAACCACGCTATGGCCGCCTTTGTCTCTACAAGGGCTGCTGCTCACATACTGGAAAGCAGGTAACTCAATTAAGGCTGAGTCGACCTAGGGGAAGCCAAGGACAGGTGACCAGATGATTGCCACTGATGTTGGCCGTGAGCGGGAGTCGAACTCGGGTCGTCGGGTTCGTAGTGTAGTGCGCTACCCCCCCTCCATACACACACAGCCACCAGGCAGGATACCCATTTAAGGCTGAGTTGATCGAGGAGAGGCACAGATTTTTTTCCCAACGGGCCAACTCAGAGAGTCGGCGGATCCCTTTGCGATAGCCTAACATCTCTGATCGCCCCGGGCATCATGTGAATCTTCACGCACACAAAACAATCAACCAAAACAACTCTGGATGTCATAATTGTTTTTTTACCCTTCTATCTGGCAACAAAACTGACACCTTTTTTACGAGGAGTCATGTTTGCATCGACCACAATACCTGCAGTCATGATGCAAACAAAAAACACAACTCTGATAATGTATGCACTGTCCTTGAAGTTGATTGGTCCACGCCCGAGACAGCTTTCCTTAGAGCCTAGTCTCACATGGGTTGGACCAGATGACGCCAAAAGGCGCACAACTCAAAGACAATGCACCATCAGAGTATGAGAGCTCGGGGCAAGCATTTACACCATTGGAACCTCATTTGCCAGTAAACATATGATAATTGTTTTTATTTTCAGACCTGTTCTTCACCTGAGGACGGCTGCTTGCGTTGTGGCCGAAACGTCGTGAGAATGATTTTATTATGTTTTATTTGTATTATTTTATTATTTCCATTCTACGTGACTTTACCGAAAGAACTCTGGATGTCGCTTGATGAGGCTGGCTGTTGTGATTACCGGCGAAAGGTCGCGCAATACAGGGACTCCTCTACTCACGAACATTCGACTCACGATCTTTCAGAGATACGAACAATCCTCTCAGTATGTCCAGTTGCCCGTTCGGACTGAGAGTCGTAAGTTCAACCGCCGTGTAATAGATGGCAGTGGTGGCATCTACATCTGCAGAACGTGAAGAACCAGTGGCATCTACATCTGCAGAACGCGAAGAAGCATTGGCATCTACATCTGCAGAACTTGAAGAACCAGTGGCATCTACATCTGCAGATCGTGAAGAATCAGTGGCATCTACATCTGCAAAACGTCAAAAAGCAGTGGCATCTACATCTGCAGAACGTGAAGAATCAGTGGCATCTACATCTGCAGAACGTGAAGAAGCATTGGCATCTACATCTGCAGAACCTGAAGAACCAGTGGCATCTACATCTGCAGAACGTGAAGAAGCATTGGCATCTACATCTGCAGAACCTGAAGAATCAGTGGCATCTACATCTGCAGAACGTGAAGAAGCATTGGCATCTACATCTGCAGAACATGAAGAACCAGTGGCATCTACACCTGCAGAACGTGAAGAATCAGTGGCATCTACATCTGCAGAACGTGAAGAAGCATTGGCATCTACATCTGCAGAACCTGAAGAATCAGTCGCATCTACATCTGCAGAACGTGAAGAAGCATTGGCATCTACATCTGCAGAACATGAAGAACCAGTGGCATCTACATCTGCAGAACATGAAGAACCAGTGGCATCTACATCTGTAGAACATGAAGAACCAGTGGCATCTACATCTGCAGAACGTGAAGAACCAGTGGCATCTACATCTGCAGAACGTGAAGAATCAATGGCATCTACATCTGCAGAACGTGAAGAACCAGTGGCATCTACATCTGCAAAATGTGAAGAATCAGTGGCATCTACATCTGCAGAACCTGAAGAATCAGTGGCATCTACATCTGCAGAACGTGAAGAAGCATTGGCATCTACATCTGCAAAATGTGAAGAATCAGTGGCATCTACATCTGTAGAACATGAAGAACCAGTGGCATCTACATCTGCAAAATGTGAAGAATCAGTGGCATCTACATCTACAGAACGTAAAGAACCAGTGGCATCTACATCTGCAAAATGTGAAGAATCAGTGGCATCTACATCTACAGAACGTAAAGAACCAGTGGCATCTACATCTGCAGAATGTGAAGAATCAGTGGCATCTACATCTGCAGAACGTGAAAAATCTGTGGCATCTCCATCTGCAGAACCTGAAGAATCAGTGGCATCTACATCTGCAGAACGTGAAGAAGCATTGGCATCTACATCTGCAAAATGTGAAGAATCAGTGGCATCTACATCTGTAGAACATGAAGAACCAGTGGCATCTACATCTGCAAAATGTGAAGAATCAGTGGCATCTACATCTACAGAACGTAAAGAACCAGTGGCATCTACATCTGCAAAATGTGAAGAATCAGTGGCATCTACATCTACAGAACGTAAAGAACCAGTGGCATCTACATCTGCAGAATGTGAAGAATCAGTGGCATCTACATCTGCAGAACGTGAAAAATCTGTGGCATCTCCATCTGAAGAACGTGAAGAAGCAGTGCCATCTATATCTGCAGAACATGAAGAACCATTGGCATCTACATCTGCAGAAGATGAAGAACCAGCGGCATCTTCATCTACAGAACGTGAAGAACCAGTGGCATCAACATCTACAGGAGATTATAGAACATTTAAAGCCATTGCCCGTGTTTAGTGTACATGTCGTACAACATGTTTGCAATCGACAGGAGTAAAGTTGGACTTACGAACAAATCAACTTCGGAACAGGCCTCTGGAACCTAACTCGTTAGTAAGCAGAGGAGTGTCTGTACAAGAATTGTAAATGTTGTGGGTGGGATTTACTCTCCAACACACAACCTGTTTGTTGAACTAGTAACGAATTGGCACGTGTTGCTTACGTGACAAACCTTATCTAATTGTTTGTGTCGGGTGGTGGCGGGTTGAACGACACATCTATTATTTACGTGCGGGTGGTCTCTGAGCCCCCCCCCCCTTTCCATCATCCAAAACGGCACGCAATGTCTGTGGGCCAGGCATGCGAGATGATTCCAGACGGCCGCGTCTGGCTAAGAGGTCCGGCTAAGAGGTCTGGCTAAGAGGTCCGGCTAAGAGGTCTGGCTAAGAGGTCTGAATAATTCTAGATTTGAAGTTTTCGTGACTGCAAGGATTCATACTCTTAGTTTTTTCGGTAAAGTCACGTAGGTAAAAAAAATGAAAGAAAAATTAATAAAAATAAAAGAATAAAAAATAATAAAAATAATAAAATCATTATTATTTTTTATTATTTTATTTTTATTAATTTTAATTTCATTTTTTTACCTACGTGACTTTACCGAAAAAACCAAGAGTAGGTCTGAATAAGAGGATCAATCCAACCGTGCGCGCGTGGATTTGGCGAGAGCGTGGCACTTGGGGAGAGACGAGAGAGGAGACACAGCGAGACGAGGAGGGAGAGCGATAGGAGAGAGGAGAGAGAGTGGCTTCAGGCTGACAGCGAAAAGGAACTGGTTGGCTAGGTTGGCACCGGGAGTGGTGGGGGTAGGGGTGGTGATGCACGCAGATAACGAAGGCAGCGGCCTCCCACACATTGCCTCGCCTGCATTCATTGCCGGACACGGGTGAGCAGGTGAGTGAGGCAGAGCGGTTTTGTTCCCATACACGAACCCTGCAGGGAAAAACGGTGAACTGGGAGCCCAGAAAGCACTTTATTTCCCCAACCAGCGGTTACGCGAATGTGGGGGGGGGGGGGGGGGTGAGCTGGCAATTGCTGGGACGCCGTCTTTGCCTTCAGCGCAGCGAGCCGTGTTGAATTTTACAACCCCACCACCACCACCACCTCCCCCTTCGTTGCCCTTGGTACTGGGGGCAACTTGGCGTGGCGGAAAAATTTGAAACTTATCTCTCCGCCGGAATGAGTGTGCGCGATCTGCACCACCGCCGCCGCTGCTGCCGATAATCTCCCGGCGTGGGCTTAAATCTACGGGGACGAAGCTAAAGGGTAACGGAGAGAGCGTCGACGATGGCTCATTCACCCCCCACCCCACCCACCACCCCCGCGAGATTACAGAGAGAAGAGGCACAGCGCACGGAACGGAGTGGACACATTTTGTCTCACAATTTCAGCAACAGTCACCGTCGTAATCGTCATCATCGGCCGTGGTCTCTCCACTGCTGGATGAGGCACTATCCCCCAAGCTGCCACCACCGTGCCCCCTTATCAACCGTCTCGCAACGTGCAACGTTCCGTACTTCGAATTGTCACAGCTGGAATTATCGCCAAATTTAGTATGATGGGCGCATGGTTTTTTTTGTCGTTGCGTGCCGTACGGTGACCGGGCTCAGACCGCCAGCGGTGGCTATGCAGCCGCATGTGGCCTGAAGCGATCAGGAGGCAGCAGCGAGGTGTGGTGTGGATCACCGCACGAACGCTGTCGTCGCCACCGATGCGAGAAGGCGGCCCACTCGGAAGCAATGACGCCCAGCGGGCGCGTGTGGAAGGCGCCACGAACTGTGGCCCTCTCACCTGATTGGGGTTGCTCTCCGGATCCGTGGACGCGCAGAGATCTTTCTTGAGCTCGTCGAAGGCAATGATCTGCAACGGCAGCGACGTCACGAGCTCGTTAGGGCGGTCAATTACCCAGAGAGAGAGAGGGGGGATATGGAGTGGTGGGTGGGGGGGGGATTAGGAGGTGAGCGCGCGTGGTGAGTTTTCTGACTATCCACGCCAAAATGTAATGAAAGAATAGTGGCGCCGTTAGTCTGCCAGTAAGGGGGCGATAATCGCTGCTGTGTGGTCTAGCCTGGGGCACCCCCAGTGGCAGCTGTCTCCTGTACGGCACATGGTGACTCGGCACCTGGCCTGTGAGCAAAGCATACGAGGCGTGGGGGTTAGAGGTGACAACTTTGAAAAACCCTCCGCCAAATCTGTGGGGTAAAGGGGCCGTGGGATATCGCGTGGCTGTTTGTGTGCTTCGAGCCCAGCAATGCACCTTGAGTTCGATTCCTGGTCACGGCGTCTATGATCGAGTGGCGAGTGAGATCTGCACCACCCACCGACCCACCCACTCACTGATCCACCCACCCACCGTTCCACCCATCCACCCACCAGTCCACCGATCCACCCACCCAGCGACCCACCCACCCACCCACCGACTCACCGACCCACCCACCGATGCACCCACCCACCGACCCAACCACCCACCCATCCACCTACCCACCCACTGATCCACCGATCCACCAGCCGATCCAACCACCCACCCACCCATCCACCGGCCCACCCACCCACTGACCCACCCCGTTCACCAACCTGCACTGCCCAGTGCGGCGATGTATGGCCAAACACCCCCACCCCGTTCCGCCCGCCCGCACGACCGGAAGTGGATGCCCTTTCTGTGTCTTTCATCCAGCAGTGGATCGACAACCGGCGCCGCACGTATTGAATTACTATGGATAATAAAACACACGCGCGCGCGCACTCCGTGTGTGCGCGCGCGTGGTTCTTGTAACGTGGCACAATTCCTACGCTCGCATCATGAACGCAGGAATCAATTTTAATCGGTAAATCAATACGTGGTTACACGTCTAATCAACGGACACCGTTTGCACTCTCTCCGCCGTTGCAGTTATACATCACATTAGCAGGGCCCGACTGCTAGAGGAGGCCCGGACGGCTCACAGGGCAAGAGCACCCGCGACAGCACCCCTGAGAGCCCGGGGTTTAGGGGTTCGGATCCAAGTTCAGGTTGAGAATCTGAATATTTAGTTGTAACGGAGGAATCCGATGAGCTATACTTAGCTATTTTTTCACACATGTCCATTAAGTTGGAGCCGCCCGAGCACAGCGATTAAAACTGGGCTCTCACGTGCGGTGAATTGATGGTCCCAGCCTGGTCATCAGTGACTCACATGAAGACCAATAGACTCACATAGAGGCCAATAGACTCACATAGAGGTCAATAAACTCACGCAGAGACCCATAGACTCACAGAGAGACCAATAGATTCCCATAGAGGCCAATAGACTCACATAGAGGTCAATAGACTCACATAAAGGTAGATTCACGCAGACACCCATCGACTCACAGAGAGACCAATAGATTCACATAGACCCCCATAGACACACACAGCGACCAATAGACTCACATAGAGGTCAATGGACTCACATAGAGGTCAATAGACTCACATAGAGGCCAATAGACTCACGCAGAGACCCATAGACTCACAGAGAGACCCATAGACACACACAGTGACCAATAGACTCACAGAGAGACCAATAGATTCACATAGAGACCCATAGACACACACAGCGACCAATAGATTCACATTGAGGCTAATAGACTCACATAGAGGTCAATAGACTCACATAGAGGTCAATAGACTCACTTAGACACGCAAAAACACACACAGAGACCAATATACCCACACAGAGACCAAACCACTCACACAAAGACCAAAAACACACATACACACAGACCAATAAACTCACATAAAGACCCATATACTCACAGGGACCCATACTCTGATAGATTCAGTCGTGATTAAACCGGCTTCTCAATTGTAGTGAGTTTATGGTTTCAACCCAGTTACCAGTGACTCATGTAGATGACCATATATTCATACAGAGACCCATATACTCAAGTGTACAGAGGTGACGAACAAAATCCTAGATTTGAAATATCGGTTTAATAGTCTTGCGATAAACATTATCGCAAGACTATTAACCTGGTGGTCTCCCTGTTACAGGTTGAGTCACAAACCGCACCTCTCCATAACAAAGGCTCAGCCTTTGTTATGCAGTCTATTCTTAGTCTTAAGCCTCACCTTACCATATTGATAAAAGTATGCGGCCCTTGCAACACCACCTCCTCCAACCATTATATAAACGGAGTGGTGGCTTCTGCAATCTCTCATTTACTTGATACAGCTGTCGTGGCTGTGACGGTACCACCTGACGACGGAAGCTTGTGTTGCCTCCGAAACGTCGTGATTTTTATTTTATTTTACTTTTAAATGTTTTTTACCTACGTGACTTGGTTACATTTATCTCCTTGATTCTTTCGGTAAAGTCACGTAGAATGGAAATAATAAAATAATAAGAATTATTTTTTTATGTTTTATTTATTTTATTTTATTATTTCCATTCTACGTGACTTTACCGAAAGAACCAAGAAGATGAATCCCTGCAGTCACGAAAGCTTTAAATCGAAATGGTTACATTTAGCCGAGATTTGTAATACATTTAAATTGAATGTGTGCAGTACGTCGATTGGCTTAACCCCGGCTACACAATATTGTTATGAGCATTTTAAGCGGAACAAAAATGTGGTCCAAGATTTGACAAAGCGACGATGTGGAGACGTGAACGAGTCCTAGCCTGGGAAGTTGATCGAACGAACGCCGCGAGAGCTCCCCAAACGGTTTCGTCGTCTCGCCCTTCCAGACAAGGCCTGCCCCGGTCGGGGATAAACAACGGGCAGTGGACAACGAATGGAGGTATTCTGGGCCCTTGTTTCGTAAAGTCAATGATTAGGGTGCGTCGCGGTGGCGAGATGTTAACTACCTCGCCTGGTGTACAGGAGGTCGTGGGTTCGATCCCGACCCTGACGCCTGCTGTATATTTGGAGTTTGCGTTTCTCGGTCATCATCATCATCACGGTGGCTAGGAGATGTTAACTACCTCGCCGGATCTACAGGAGGTCGTGGGTTTTATCTCGACCCTGACGCCTACTGTATATTTGTAGTTTACATGGTGTCGAGATGTTAACTACCTCGCCTGGTATACAGGAGGGTCGTGGGTTTTATCCCGACCCTGACGCCTGCTGTATATTTAAAGTTTGAATGGTGTCGAGATGTTAACTACCTCGCCTGGTATACAAGAGAGTCGTGGGTTTATATCTCGACCCTGATGCCTGCTTTATATTTGGAGTTTTCCCGTTTTCTCACACTGTGGTCGTGTGAATGTTTCTCTGGGTCCTCCGGTTTTCCCCCTTCACGTTTAGAAACGTGCATTTAGAGTATTTGTCTGCGTTAGATTTCCACACAACGAGAAGCCACTTCGTCGAGGGAGCAATTGTGGCCAGGTCGCTTCTGAAAAAGAGCTACGTAACAGCTCAGTGGGCCTTGCCTGGTGAAATTAAAATTATTTAGTTTTAGTTTAGATCAGAGTGCACTCGGGGGGTCGTGGTTCGTGAGGTCAAAGGTCAGAGTGGGTTAGGGTCGTGGTTCGTGAAGTCAAAGTTCAGAGTGGGTTAGGGTCGTGGTTCGTGAAGTCAAAGGTCAGAGCGGGTTAGGGTCTTGGTTCGTGAAGTCAAAGGTCAGAGCGGGTAAGGGTCGTGGTTCGTGAGGTCAAAGTTCAGAGCAGGTTAGGGTCGTGGTTCGTGAGGTCAAAGTTCAGAGTGGGTTAGCGTCGTGGTTCATGAAGTCAAAGGTCAGAGTGGGTTAGGGTCGTGGTTCGTGAAGTCAAAGATCAGAGCGAGTTAGGGTCGTGGTTCGTGAGGTCAAAGATCAGAGTGGGTTAGGGTCGTGGTTCATGAGGTCAAAGTTCAGAGCAGGTTAGGGTCGTGGTTCGTGAGGTCAAAGTTCAGAGTGGGTTAGCGTCGTGGTTCATGAAGTCAAAGGTCAGAGTGGGTTAGGGTCGTGGTTCGTGAAGTCAAAGATCAGAGCGAGTTAGGGTCGTGGTTCGTGAGGTCAAAGATCAGAGTGGGTTAGGGTCGTGGTTCATGAGGTCAAAGATCAGAGCGGGTTAGGGTCGTGGTTCGTGAGGTCAAAGATCAGAGTGGGTTAGGGTCGTGGTTCATGAGGTCAAAGATCAGAGTGGGTTAGGGTCGTGGTTCGTGAAGTCAAAGATCAGAGTGGATTAGGGTCGTGGTTCGTGAGGTCAAAGGTCAGAGCGTCAAGTCAAAGCCACGGTTCAAATCCCAAGGTGAAAACCGGGCGTGACGCAGGGAAAATCCAAGGCGCGACCACGGGCGATAGCTCCCATGTACGAGTGTATGTTGAACTTCTGCACCGTACGTAGCCTACAGTGGAAAGAAAAATTGTTAGTCATTTATCCTAGAGAGCCACACTGAGCTGTAGGACTGTTTCTCAGGAGGGTCTTGCTGCTACTACATTGTAGGGTTTTGTTTACTTGTTGTTTATTTTTAGATGTCCTCAGCCAATTTAGCGACGAGTGTTAGTTTATCACGTGGGAGAAAACCGGAGCACCTGAGAAAAAAACCCCACGAGTGCGAGCGAGCGAGCGAGGGGGTGGTGGTGGGTGGGGTGGGGAGCAGGTGGAGTCCACACAGTTGCTGGCAACGTTGTTGCTGAGTCCACGATGTTGCTGAGTCCACGCTGTTGTTGCTGAGTCCACGTTGCTGATGAGTCCACGTTGTTGTTGAGTCCACGCTGTTGTTGCTGAGTCCACGCTGTTGTTGAGTCCACGCTGTTGTTGAGTCCACGCTGTTGTTGCTGAGTCCACGCTGTTGCTGAGTCCACGTTGTTGTTGAGTCCACGTTGCTGCTGAGTCCACGCTGTTGTTGAGTCCACGTTGTTGTTGAGTCCACGCTGTTGTTGAGTCCACGCTGTTGTTGCTGAGTCCACGCTGTTGTTGAGTCCACGTTGTTGTTGAGTCCAAGTTGTTGTTGAGTCCACGTTGCTGCTGAGTCCACGCTGTTGTTGAGTCCACGTTGTTGTTGAGTCCACGTTGTTGTTGAGTCCACGTTGTTGTTGAGTCCACGTTGCTGCTGAGTCCACGTTGTTGCTGAGTCCACGGTGTTGTTGAGTCCACGTTGTTGTTGAGTCCACGTTGTTGTTGAGTCCACGCTGTTGTTGAGTCCACGTTGTTGTTGAGTCCACGCTGTTGCTGAGTCCACGCTGTTGCTGAGTCCACGTTGTTGTTGAGTACACGTTGCTGCTGAGTCCACGCTGTTGTTGAGTCCACGTTGTTGTTGAGTCCACGCTGTTGTTGAGTCCACGTTGTTGTTGAGTCCACGCTGTTGCTGAGTCCACGCTGTTGCTGAGTCCACGTTGTTGTTGAGTACACGTTGCTGCTGAGTCCACGCTGTTGTTGAGTCCACGTTGCTGCTGAGTCCACGCTGTTGTTGAGTCCACGTTGCTGCTGAGTCCACGCTGTTGCTGAGTCCACGTTGTTGTTGAGTCCACGCTGTTGTTGAGTCCACGATGTTACCACTCGGCCTTCCCGTGGCACGTCCACGTGGTGCGCCTCATCCTCCTCCGCCAAGGGTGGCTCACAGACAGGCCACTTGCGTAGCCACCGCTGCCACCGCACGCCAAACACGCGAGGTGCCCCCCACCCCCCACCCCCCACCCCCCAGCCTCCACCCCCCCCCACCCCACCCGGCAGGGATATTGAATGAGAGGTGCCGTGTGAATTTGCCTGACGCATGATGAAGTGCGCATCAGCAATCGGCAGACCCCCCCCGGGTGCGCTGGTGTTGGGGGGAGGGGGCTGTCGTCAAACACGAGACGAAACCCACGCGCCAATCCGCCAGCGAGGGTCGCGCTCCAACGCTTTGCATAAAAGCCTCATTCCCTCCGAAGCAGCTCGCTTCGATACTCAGACTACTACGTCTCAATTTCGCGTCTCTCTCAACGCCCTCCCCTCCCCCGGCCTATTTGTTTCATGTAAGTCAGGCTCGAGAGAGAAGCGAGAAAGAAAGCGAGCTATCGGTGAGTGGTTTTAATCATCATCATCACCATCATCCTCGTCGTCTTCGTCGTCGTCACAGCTATCGTGGATTCGCTGCTGGATGGATGATTTGGGTGAGAAACGGAGGAGCTTCTGCCACGCCTGCGGTTCTCCCCCACCTGGGGATGTTACAATTCGAACCATACCGAGGTCAAAAGAAAAAAATGAAGCATCTGCTTCCAGTTTGGGTTTTTGTTCGCCGGTCCTCGGGTGATAAGGCGCCGTGCGAGTGAATTCATTTAGGAGCTGCGATGTGCTGGCAGTGGTTTAATCATCGGAGCTCGAGCGCGCAGAGACCAACCGACTCGCACAGAGAGACCCATTGACTCATACAGAGACCCATTGACTCACACAAAGGCCCATAGGCTCGCACAGAGAGAAATTGACTCACACAGAGACCCATTGACTCACACAGAGAACCCATTGACTCACACAGAGAGTCATAGGCTTGTACAGAGACCCATTGACTCACACAGTGACCCATAGGCTCGCGCAGAGACCAACCGACTCGCACAGAGAGACCAATTGACTCACACAGAGACCCATTGACTCGCACAGAGACCCATTGACTCACACAGAGACCCACATACTCGCACAAAGAGACCCATTGACTCGCACAAAGAGACCCATTGACTCACACAGAGAGTCATAGGCTTGTACAGAGACCCATAGACTCACACAGGGAGTCATAGGCTTGCACAGAGACCCATCGACTCACACAAAGACCCATTGGCTCGCACAGAGACCCATTGACTCACGCAGAGACTCATAGGCCCACACAGACACCGATCGACATACAAAGGGACCCATAGACTCACAAAGATACCCATAGACTCAAAAGGAGACCCATAGACTCACTCGCACCTCTGATTAGTACGGTTGGCTACGTACGTTGCGAAATAAGTTCAACATACATACATACATAGAGACCCATAGACTCACCCAGCGAACAACAGGCTCACACAGACACGCAGAAACATATCCAACAATCTAGATTTGAAGTTTTCGTGACTGCAAGAATCCATAATCTTTGGTTCTTTCGGTAAAGTCACGTAGGTGCAAAATAAAATAAATGTATTTTATTCATTATATCCAACAATAATAATTGATCAAGGCCATGCGATAACCTGGATATATTTGTGTCACGAGACCCTCCGTCGCCGGACGCAATCAAATGCAATTGTCACGCGCGCAACAGCGTGCCAACGAATTCACGTTTCACCTTCACCCGCCGGAAAGTCTAAGAGCCACTTGGCTCGCGTCCACGTGAAACAACCAAAGCAGGAGCGACGCACGCCGCTCGAAACCGCGCCGGGTTACACGTCACGCGGCGGATTGCGGGGAAGTTTGAAACGAAAAAGCGACTTCGCACGAGGCTCGGGCAGTGGAGAGGCACTTGCGGAGATGGAGTGTCGGCGGCTTTAAAGGGGAGAAAAATGCGGCCGGGTCGTTGTCACGTGTGCCCGCCCAGCCTCCAACCATCGATTACGGATCGTTATATTGACCGCTGCAAACCCGAGCGTTGGGAACATCTCACGAGAGCTGCCCTGCAGCTGCATGCGTTCGTGTTGATCATCAGGCGGCGATTCTCACCCCCCCCCCACGACACACGCCCACGCCACCCCCCCCCCCACCCAGTGTCTGCTCAACGGCGCTTGCCACTCGGCGCTCTCGTGCGCGCTCGATCTTGGCGGCGCGCCGACACGGAATCGACACGGAAGCTCCCTCGAGCACGTGGCGTGCGCTCGAGGGAGCTTCAGAGGAGGGGTCTCGAGTCGACCTAGGCGGGGGGAGGCCCAGGGACTGGTTCGGATCATCGTCGCCGGGGTTTGGTGCCGCGAGCGAGAATCGAACTTTGCGTCACTGCCGGGTTACGTAGTGCAGCTGGCTAACCGCTGCCCCACCGCTACCCCCCTGGCACACACTGACGGCTGCGTCTTGTTGAGAGACCGATGGGAGTGGATGAGTGTAGGGGAGAGTTTCGTCTGTCCCAGTTTAAAATCAAAACACACGGCGGCACGCCAGCGAATCGCGGGTTGAGAGTGTGAGTGGTCTCACAGAGCTGCTTACGACGTCGTCTTCGTCGTCGTCATCGTCGTCGTCATCATCGTCGTGTCTCCCGTCCCAACCCCAACGCGGGTCTTTCTCCAATAGTCTGCGCAGGCCACAGCTTCTGAATTGCCACCTTAAAGGAGCACATTGTCATGGTGGTGCTGCAGAGCAAATCGGGAGATGATCCACGCGGTTTGCTTCTCCTGACAAGCACATTGATCTAACCATCTGCCGAACCAGACTATGTCTACCCAACAGTGAGTGGTATGTCGTTATCATCATCATCAGCATAATTGTTATTGCAGAACCTGTAATCTTACTGCCATGGAAACAAAACGACACATCTCCCCGGGGACGGGAGATGTCTCACGCAACAATCCTGGGGAACAATCCGGGAAGGGTGGACACAGCTGTCCCCCGAGAGCCTGTCTGGTCAAGCAGCTGAGCTCACGGACAAAGATCCCACGTGTAGCCTTCACCGGCTTGTTAGGGCACAGTGCTGTTAGCGAGTGTGCGGCACGCAAAGCGGGTGGGTGGTCAGCACCACGCCCGGACCGCCTTCGTTTTCCCCAGTGGCGATGTTTACCCACCGCACCAGGTACTCGTTTGAGGCTGAGCTGACCTAGAGGGGAGGCCTAGGACTGGTTTTAGACAATCGTCACCGGTGTTGGGCCGTGAGCGAGAACGGAACTTCGCGTCGTTGCTGAACGCTGCTCGATCGCTCTGCCCAACACAAAGATAAAGATCCCCCGTGTAGCCTTCACAGACTGTAAGGGCAAGTGCTGTTAGCGAGCGCCTATGAAGGCCGGCACGGCACACGACGGGGTGGGTGGCCAACACCACGCCCGGCCAACACCACGCCCGGCCAACCAATACCAAAAACCGCGCCATTCGCCACTAAGTGGTGGTGACGTCACCACGGCGCCTGTGCCAGGACAGGTGCACTTTGAGGCCACGTGAAGTGTCGAAGGCACGCTGACAGGAGGTCTCGGGACAAGACCCAGCAGGTGCCATGGGTTGGCTGATTGAGATGACAGGTAGATGCACCAGCTGTAACCCCTACTGTGCCTACTTTAGCCGCCCGGCGCTCCGCTCGTTGTTGTGAGCATCGCTCCTCTGCCCTCCGTTGTTGCTGGAGGGCGACTGCCTCCAACTGCCCAGCAGCAGCAGCGTCCTTCACGAGCCTCCTCCATACGCCCGGCGAACACACACGCACACGCACGCACCGCTCCACACACCTTCCTTGACATATGCCCCTTTGCAAGCGTAGAGAGGTCACTGCCTGAAATAACTCCCCCACCCCACACCTCCCCCCCCATCCCAAATAACAACAACCACAGCAACATATTGATGTATCAACCGTGCATTGCCAATGCTCCTACAGGGACCGCCGCTTCTGCTGTGAGCGTGAGAAAAAAGGGGAGGTGGGAGTTGGAGGGTTCGGGGGTTGGGGGGTTGGGGGAGGTCGGAAGGGGGGACTCCCCCCTTCTAATAGCTCGAGAGGAGAGTCTGTACAGGAGGTCGTGGGTTCAATCCCTACCCTGACGCCTGCTGCTGTATATTTGGAGTTTGCATGGTGGTGAGATGTTAACCACCTCGCCTGGTGTACAGGAGGTCGTGGGTTCGATCCCTTCCCTGATGCCTGCTGTATATTTGGAGTTTGCATGGTGGTGAGATGTTAACTACCTCGCCTGGTTTAAAGGAGGCCGTGGGTTCGATCCCTTCCCTGATGCCTGCTGTATATTTGGAGTTTGCATGGTGGTGAGCTGTTAACTACCTCGCCTGGTTTACAGGAGGCCGTGGGTTCGATCCCTTCCCTGATGCCTGCTGTATATTTGGAGTTTGCATGGTGGTGAGATGTTAACTACCTCGCCTGGTTTACAGGAGGCCGTGGGTTCGATCCCTTCCCTGATGCCTGCTGTATATTTGGAGTTTGCATGGTGGTGAGCTGTTAACTACCTCGCCTGGTTTACAGGAGGCCGTGGGTTCGATCCCTTCCCTGATGCCTGCTGTATATTTGGAGTTTGCATGGTGGTGAGATGTTAACTACCTCGCCTGGTTTACAGGAGGTCGTGGTTTCGATCCCTTCCCTGACGCCTGCTGCTGTATATTTTTAGTGTGCATGGTGGTGAGATGTTAACTACCTCGCCTGGTTTACAGGAGGCCGTGGGTTCGATCCCTTCCCTGACGCCTGCTGCTGTATATTTTTAGTGTGCATGGTGGTGAGATGTTAACTACCTCGCCTGGTGTACAGGAGGCCGCCGTGGGTTCGATCCCTTCCCTGACGCCTGCTGCTGCTGTATATTTTTAGTGTGCAATGATGGGGACGCGATCGGTTGTTGATGTTTTTTCCGCGCATTCGATATCAATCTTCGAGCCGTCGGCCCTCGCGGCGCGCCGCGCGAGCCACGAGCGGCGTGAGCCGGGGGCGGTCGCATCGGTGACAGCGGCGACGGAAGGTTGAGCTAAGGGGTAGGGGGGTGGAGGAGGGGGGCTCTACGAGCCAGCAAAAACGGGGGCCCGACAAAGGCCAGCGACTTAGCCCCCCCCCCCACCACTGCCTTCACACCCCCCCCCTCCGCTAGTAGCTGGAGAGGAGAGTCTGTGGTGGGTAGGTTCGCGTTAGGACGCAGTGTGGCTGCTTGGGTGGCCATGGACGCCGGGTGGACCGAGTTGAATTCCTGGCCGCCGCGGCGGCTGTGACATCGGTGGCCGGGGAGTAAGATCCGAAGCCTGCGATGCTAAGATGGGTGAGTTTTCAAACGCTTGATTCGGAATTCAAATATTAATGAATAAATACACATCACGGGATGTTCGTCAGTTTAACACGTATGTTTTCGCGACCAATATCATCCATTGTATAGGCTTTTTGGGTTAGATCGCGTATACATATATACATGTGTCGTTAAACCCGCCACCACCCGACATAGACAATTAGTAATGTTTGTCACGTGAACAAACCATGGCAATTCGTCACTAGTACAGCACACCGGTGTGTTGGACAGCAAATCAACAACATTTATAATCTGAGTACGACGTTTCGCCAGTAATCACAACTAGCATCATCAGGCGGCAGCCAGAATTGCGGAGAAACCAACTGTTTCCGTCCTCGGATTGTAAATGTTGTGGATTTTCTCTCCAACGCGCCGGTGTGCTGTACTAGTGTGGTGATGTTAAATGGATCACTAAGTCGCGTAGCTCAAAGTGCCGTTGAAACAGGCGCCAGAGGCTGACACACCATGCAGTACCACTCAGCGGCCACTAGGGGCATGGCGCTGGGTGCTAACAGGAGCGAGCCTGATGAGCAGAGGTCGCAAACGGGTTTTGATTCCTGACCCGAACCCGTACCCGGCCGCACCAGGGTCGCAAACGGGTACCCGTACCCTTACCTTACCCGATACCCGGCTACCCGTACCCGGCCGCGTACGGGTAGGGTACGGGTACCCGATTGCGACCTCTGAGATGAAGCCATGTTGCAGGCGCGGGTGGGTTGATTCTAGGAACTTGAATTGTGAGAAGAGACAAGACGTTGGGAAATGAGTAACAAACGGTGACTCACCAGTGACTCACGGTCTACCCGTACCCGGCCGCTCCAGGGTCGCACACGGGTACCCGTACCCGGCCGGGTACGGGTAGCCGGGTATCGGGTAGGGTACGGGTATCGGGTACCCGATTGCGACCTCTGCTGATGAGTCCTACCGACAGAGTGGGGGATTGTAGCCTCCACCAGCGCCACAGGGAATCACCGCAGAGTGCGCTACTGGAAGAGCGCGGTGGGGGGGGGGGCGGCTGGTGGTCGTGGCCATGTGAGGACGAGTCACCCCGGCACCGGGTTAAGCACGTGATGGGCCGGGTGAGTAATTTGGGCCACGGGTGAACGAGGGGGCACGGGGTAGAGTAGATGAGAACGTCCAGAGAGTTCGCGGAAGAGGCGTGGTTAAGGGCGGAGCCAGAGAGGGAACAGGTGCGGTGTAGCCTGGAACCACTCTTTGGTTCTTTCGGTAAAGTCACGTATAAAGATGAAATGATAAATTCAATAATAGCATACGACGTTTCGATTGCAACACAAGCAATCATCATCAGGTATAAATGAAATAGCAACAAAAATCTAGCCAGAAAACTATAGACAGACATATAGGCAGACAGATATCACCAAGATACAGAGAGAGAGAGAGTAACACAGGCACAGAGAGGGAGATCGTCTCTGTGGCGAGGCCTTAAATAGACAGAGGGGGGCGAGGGCAGAGAGAGGGAGGGGTTAGAGAAACAATTGACATGTCAATGAGTACGGCGACGCGTGGTCAAGTACGCAAGCTTGAACATTAGGAAAGAGAAAGAAAGAACAGCGTGGAACCGTCGAGAATATTCTGGACGGAGGGCGCGGCCGAGGGTGGAGCCAGGCCGCGCCGAGAGAGATAAAAGGGAAGCCCCGATCACAGATCCGGGCTGTCTGCAGGTGAAGTGGAAGCCAAGTGCTACGTCTACGTCTTCGTCCCCGTCTTTGACATGGTGGGTCAGGCAGCACGTGGCTGCTCTGATTATAGTAATCTCGTATGCAAGAGAAATATGTGCATTGTGGTCCTATGCGTAACAAGAGTGAGAATAGGTGTATTTAGTCCCGTGTGTAACGGTTGTTGCGTAAAGTGTAGAATGAACGTTGTTGCCTCATAAATAGTGTCTCTGAATGACTCACTACACTAGTAACGAATTGGCATGTTCTGTTTACGTGACAAACCTTTCTAATTGGCTGTGTTGGGTGGTGGCGGGTTTAACGACACATTTATATATACGCGATCTAACCCTGTGTTATCGATCACAGGATGTTTCAAATAGAAGGTGATCGGTGTCGCGCATCTATCTGGTCTGCCCCTCTGTTCTCACTACATCTCTACAATTCTCGGATGTCCAAATACATCTCTTGTCTACAATCTCTTGAGTCATCTTGATAGGATTTCATGAAATTAAGGGACACGGAGGGATAGGGGGTCTCTTCAAAAATAATATGTTATTAGCTCCCCCCACGGGCTAAGAGGTGGGCCGCAGTGGTTATGAGATGTTAACTACCTCGCCTGGTATGCAGGAGCTCGTGGGTTCGATCCCGACCCTGATGCCTGCTGTATATTTGGAGTTTGCGTGTTTCTCTCTCTCACCATCATCACAGTGGCTATGAGATGTAAACTACCTCGCCTGGTGTGCAGGAGCTCGTGGGTTCTATCCCGACCCTGACGCCTGCTGCTGCTGTATATTTAGAGTTTTCGTGTCTCTCTCCCCGTGGTCGTGTGAATTTTTGCTCCGTGCCCTCCAGTTTTCCCCTCCACATTTAGAATCAGCTTGCACTCAGAGTAATTGGCTGCGATAAATGTCCACAAGACGATAAGCCGCTTTGCTGAGCTTCTGCGGCAGCCAAGTTGCTTCTGGAAGAGAGCTACGTGGCCCAGCGGGTCTCACCTGGTGAACTAAAACAAGTCTAGTTCACAGCCTAGTTGTCTGCCTTCGTGCGGGAGGACAACTGAGAAACCTGGAGACTACCCAGCACCGTGCTGCTGCATACGAGGTGAGCGACACTTATAGTGGGCGTACCTCGTGGTCAACTCGCAGCCCCCCGCACCTGCAACACCTAGCAAGCCCCCCCCACACCCTCCCCTGCTGGTCATCCATTCACAGTACTGACCAAGGGGATCGTGCCTGCTTGGTTTGCCGAGGTCGGAGAGCATTGGCAGCGTTCAGTGCGAGCTACGTCAACGCGGCATCGTTCAGAGCCACGTGTCAATCCGCTGCTGGACGAAGGCTTTCCCAGGTGCCTCGCAAGCCAATCAGAGTGGCGAGAATTCGTGCACCAAGGGGCACCCCGCGGGTGCCGGGAAGCAGATTGGAGATGAGTCGGCACCTCGCTGTTGCCGCGTTCCCCTGGCGAGCCAGGGGTTCGGCATTCTTCTCGGTGACCAAACAGGAGTGGTGGTGGAATAGACGGAGATGAACTCATCGCTTTGACTCCGCAACACCTTCCAGTGGGCCCTCATCGAGGCCTGTGGGAAGTGGGGAGTTGCGCCACCCATCTGTGCGTGATCCACCTACCCTGGATGCAGCTCTACGGCTCGGGGTTAAAGGCCACTTTGCGGCACGGCTGCCACCGCCGACAAACTGCGAATGTCCTCTACTCCGTGTGTTCCTCTCGTAATGCAATGTGTGTGTGCGTGTGCGTGCTGAACTTCTTTCGCACCGTACGTAGCTAACCGTGCGGGCGAAGGACAACAAACTAAACGCAAAAATCAGTTTCTTAAGAATTGACTTGTCAATCCACGTGATCTAAAAGTGCACACAGCTCCAGTAGCTTCCTGATATCGGAAGGAAAATAGTTCAAGACGGCTGCAGCAACGCACCTGAAAGCGCCGCGTGATGCGGTGATCACCGTCTTTGTCCGATGGCGTGAGTCGCCGTGTAACGTTACGTACGCGTGAAATCTAGAGGACGCTTATTTACGTATTTAATATCACAACAACAACAGCCACCAAACCCCTCGGAAAGCCAAGCGATAACAGAACTCCTGCCAACTGCAGGTCGGATGGATGAATGAATAAATAAATAAACGCCGGGCTTCCCTCCCGTTGCCACGGCGACCCCGACGCTCACGAGGAGATAATGAATTTCAATCGGCTCTTGTGTGGTTAAATAAAGGATGCCCATCAATCGATAGATCGATGAGCCAATCAGTCGAGATGAAGGATTTCGCAGATCTTGTCTTTCACATTTGAAGCGAATTATTTTGATGGCGATGCCGTTACACTAAACTAAACTATTTTTTTTTATGTTACGGGGTCAAGCCCACTGAGCCATATCGTCGTTTTTTCTCAGAAGCTACCTGGCCACCAATGACAGCTCAACGATTTGGCTTATTGCGTGGCAATTTAAAGCGGCCAATTACCCCAAACACACGTTTATTCTAAATGTGAAGGGGAAACCCGGAGGGTCTGGAGAAAAATTCCACCGGGAGACAGACACCCAAACTCCAAAATATACAGCTGCAGGCATAAGGATCGAGAACGATCCCACGACCTCATGTATACCAAGCGAGGTAGCTAACATCTCGCCACCGCAGCACCCCGAACGAGTGGGAAAAGCAACAGCAGCAGTCACACGGTGAAGAGCCGGTGCCAAATGCCCCCCTGCTCCCTCGGCCAAGCTCTGTAGTCCTCTATATATTGAGGTGTTCTCGGCAATTCGGCAATGCTCCAACATTAAACGATTTTTTTATGTTACCAGGTCAGGCTCACTGAGCTATATATTTATGTTTCAGGATCGACCTGGGCCATAAATTATAGCTCAACGAAGTGGCTTCGTAATCACGTGGAAATTGATAGCAGTTGTCAAAATACTCTTCACGCACGGTGATTCTGAATGTGGAGGGAAAAAACCGGAGGCCCCGGAGAAAAATCCACGCGAGGCATCACACCAGCAACTCGGCACGCTCGTCAATTACAGCGCTGAGCGTGTAGCGTTGAATTAAATATCAGGCGACGTTTCGGGCCGATACTTGCTGTCAGGGGAGTGCGCGAGTGTGTGTTTGTGAGCTCATCTCTCCCCTCTGGTACCAGCGGTGTCAAAATCAACATCTGTGGAGTAGGCTCGATGAAGGACGCTGCTGCTGCTACTGGGCAGTTGGAGGCAGTCGCCCTCGGGCAACAGCGGAGGGCAGAGGAGCGTCGCTCACAACAACGAGCAGAGCGCCGGGCCACTAAAACGCAGCAATTGGCACAGTGAGATGTCTAGTATCTGCCAGTCATCTCAGTCAGTCAAAGCCACGGGACCTGGGTTTGTCCTGCGACCTCCTGTTAGTGAGCCTTCGACACTTCACGTGGCCTCGGAGTGCACCTAGCCTGGCACAAGCGCTGCTTACTCGTGAATGGCGGATGTTGTTGTAATGTTATCTCGCATGGTTACGACGCCTCGGTGCTTGTGATTGGTCAGCCAGATCATGCGCAAACAATTGCCCAAGCTCTGTTGTCCTATACATGGACTCCTCTACTTACGAACATTCGACTTACGACCTTTCAGAGATACGAACAAACCTGTCCGTATGTCCAGTCGTCTGTTCGGACTGAGAGGCGTAAGTTCAACGTCCGCGCAATAAATGGCGGTAGTGGCATCTACATTTGTAGAACGTGAAGAACCAGTGGCATCTACATCTGCAGAACGTGAAGAGCCAGTGGCATCTACATCTACAGAACGTGAAGAACCAGTGGAATTTACATCTGCAGAACGTGAAGAACCATTGGCATCTATATTTGCAGAACGTGAAGAACCAGTGGCATCTACATCTGCAGAACGTGAAGAACCAGTGGCATCTACAGCTACAGAACGTGAAGAATCAGTGGCATTTACATCTGCAGAACGTGAAAAACCAGTGGCATCTACATCTGCAGAACGTGAAGAACCAGTGGCATCTATATCTGCAGAACGTGAAGAACCAGTGGCATCTACATCTGCAGAACGTGAAAAACCAGTGGCATCTACATCTGCAGAACGTGAAAAACCAGTGGCATCTACATCTGCAGAACGTGAAGAACCAGTGGCGTCTACATCTGCAGAACGTGAAGAACCAGTGGCATCTACAGCTACAGAACGTGAAGAACCAGTGGCATCTACATCTGCAGAACGTGAAGAACCAGTGGCATCTACATCTACAGAACGTGAAGAACCAGTGGCATCTACATCTGCAGAACGTGAAAAACCAGTGGCATCTACATCTGCAGAACGTGAAGAACCAGTGGCATCTACATCTGCAGAACGTGAAAAACCAGTGGCATCTACATCTGCAGAACGTGAAGAACCAGTGGCGTCTACATCTGCAGAACGTGAAGAACCAGTGGCATCTACAGCTACAGAACGTGAAGAACCAGTGGCATCTACATCTGCAGAACGTGAAGAACCAGTGGCATCTACATCTACAGAACGTGAAGAATCAGTGGCATTTACATCTGCAGAACGTGAAAAACCAGTGGCATCTACATCTGCAGAACGTGAAGAACCAGTGGCATCTACATCTGCAGAACGTGAAGAACCAGTGGCATCTACATCTGCAGAACGTGAAAAACCAGTGGCATCTACATCTGCAGAACGTGAAGAACCAGTGGCATCTACATCTGCAGAACGTGAAGAACCAGTGGCATCTACATCTACAGAACGTGAAGAACCAGTGGCATCTACATCTACAGGAGATTATACAACTTTTAAAGCCACTCCCCGTGTTTAGTGTTCGTGCCGTACAACCTGTTTGCAATCGACAGGAGTAACGTTTGAATAAATATACTTACGAACAGACCTTTGGAACCTAACTCGTTCGACAGTAGAGGAACCCCTGCATTAAAATATTTGGCCAACTCCCCCGATACGTGTGCATTATACACGTGTAAGGAAAGCGGAGCACTCTGAGAGAAACAAACCATCGCGTGCGAGGCGGTGGGGAGGTAACACCTAATCCCCGTACAGGTGCACAACAGATGGAGGCTTCATCCACTTGCCGGACTGCCGTCTTCAACCTTGGCAAGCCAGGTGGAGATGACGACATCGTGACGAGGGGAGCGAGCGAGCGTGCATGAGATCTTCATTATTGACAACTTGCAGCTCAGCACACGGCAGATGTCTTCGCAGCGCGACTCACGACCTCCTCTTGATACCAAGCTCCAGGATGGTCATCGTGTCTATGCGCCGCTTCTCGGTGGCAGCCCCAACAGTCTGGAACGCCGTCACCCCTCTGCACATTCGCAGTATCACCTCAATCGCCTCCTTCAAGAGAGACTTAAAAACTCACATCTACAATCACGCTTTCGAGCGACTCTGAGCTTGGCTCCGCGCCTCTGAGTTGCGGCCACTACGTCTGCAAATTTGCGCGCGTTACAAATTGAACTATTATTATTATTAACCATTAGCCAGGCGGTGGCAGTGGTGGCTACGGTGGCCTACGCTGCTGCTGCACGTGGCTGGTTGGTTTGTAATCCAGCGCTGCCGAAGCAGCAGCGAGGGTTGGTGGGTCACCGCTCAGATGGATTTTTTGCGAAACTCCCTTCAGCGTGGGAGTCGAGGAGGAGCCGTTCCCTGGCTCGCCCGCAGAAGGCGGTTCTCGATCGCAAAAGGCGTTCTCCCTCTGTTTCGCCTGCACGTGGTTTCTCCGGGCGCTCCGGTTTCATTTCACACGCATAAAGGGTAATTCATTGTAAGATAACATCTTCGTAAATAGAGGTCCGCAGAGCTTGCAGGAGGGGGGCAGTTGGCGCGAGCTCCTCATCGCGTGGCTGCTGCTGTTGACTTCCCCACTCATCTGCGGTGCCGCGGTGGCGAGATGTTAACTACCTCGCCTGGTTTACAGGAGGTCGTGGGTTCGATCCCTACCCTGACGCCTGCTGTATATTTGGAGTTTGCATGATGGTGAGATGTTAACTACTTCGCCTGGTTTACAGGTGGCCGTGGGTTCGATCCCTTCCCTGACGCCTGCTGTATATTTTGAGTTTGTGTGTCTCTCTCCCCGTGGTTGCGTGGATTCTCCTCTGGGTCTTCCGGTGTATCCCTCCACATTGAGGAACATGCGTACAGAGGATTTGGCTGCTGTAAATGTCCACATGACGACAAGCCGCTTCGTCGAGCTATCTTTGGTGGCCAGGTCGCTTCTGAAATAAAGCTATGTAGCTCAGTGGGCCTTACCCTGGTAAAAATAAAAGTTTAGTTTTTTTGAAAAAAAATCAATTGTGGTTCCTCCTCTTCGCACTTCCTTCTCTACGGCTCTCGCTCTACGACAGCGAGCGGACACCGTTGGTGTTTGTGCAGCGATCCACAGCGCTGCTGCACAGCAGGCCACGTGCAGCGAGAGGCCACCACCAACACCACCACCAACACCACCACCAACACCACCACCACCACCACCAACACCACCAACACCACCACCAACACCACCACCACCAACACCACCACCGCCACCAACACCACCTCCACCACCAACACCACCGCCACCACCAACACCACCGCCACCAACACCACCACCAACACCACCACCACCACCAACACCACCAACACCACCAACACCACCACCACCACCACAACGATATCCGGTCGCGTGGCTTCACGATCAATTGGGGGACGGGAAGACATCATACACGCGAACGGCGATGCTGAGGCTGCATGAGTCGTGATTGTTCCACACGATCCCTGGGACAGAGTAATCAAGGAGGCGGGAGCGAACACTCCGAGATATGATTGGTTAAGGGCACCGGGAGGCCAAGAAGATTGACCAGAACCTTCAAAAGGTAAAAGAGAGCTGGAGGGTTGTGGTGAGCGTCAGGTGGAACGGTGAGGACAGGTGAGGGAGCGGGTGGGTGAGTGAGCGGGTGGGTGAATGAGTGAGTGGGTGAGTGAGTCGGTGGGTGTGTGGGTGTGTGGGTGAGTGGGTGAGTGAGTGGGTGGGTGGGTGAGTGGGTCGGTGAGTGAGTGGGTGAGTGGGTGGGTGAGTGAGTGAGTGGTTGAGTGGTTGAGTGGGTGTGTGAGATGATGGGTGGGTGTGTGAGATGGTGGGTGAGTGAGGGAGTGGGTGTGTGGGTGAGTGGGTGTGTGAGATGGTGGGTGAGTGGGTGTGTGAGTGGGTGGGTGAGTGGGTGGGTGGGTGAGTGAGTGGGTGAGTGGGTGAGTGAGTGGGTGGGTGGGTGGGTGAGTGGGTGGGTTGGTGGGTGGGTGGGTGGGTGAGTGGGTGGGTGGGTGAGTGGGTGGGTGAGTGGGTGAGTGAGTGGGTGAGTGGGTGAGTGAGTGGGTGGGTGGGTGAGTAGGTGAGTATGTGGGTGGGTGTGTGAGTGGGTGGGTGGGTGTGTAAGTGGGTGAGTGGGTGGGTGAGTGAGTGGGTGGGTGAGTGTGTGGGTGAGTGGGTGTGTGAGTGGGTGAGTGGGTGGGTGGGTGAGTGGGTGGGTGGGTGGGTGAGTGAGTGAGTGAGTGGGTGAGTGAGTGGGTGAGTGGGTGGGTGAGTGGGTGGGTGAGTGGGTGAGTGAGTGGGTGGTGTGTGTGTGGGTGAGTGGGTGGGTGGTTGAGGGAGTGGGTGGGTGAGTGGGTGTGTGAGTGGGTGTGTGGGTGGGTGAGTGGGTGTGTGAGTGAGTGAGTGAGTGGGTGAGTGGTTGAGTGGGTGTGTGAGATGATGGGTGGGTGTGTGAGATGGTGGGTGAGTGAGAGAGTGGGTGGGTGTGTGGGTGAGTGGGTGTGTGAGATGGTGGGTGAGTGAGGGAGTGGGTGGGTGTGTGGGTGAGTGGGTGTGAGAGTGGGTGGGTGTGTGGGTGAGTGGGTGTATGAGTGGGTGAGTGAGTGGGTGAGTGAGTGAGTGGGTGTGTGGGTGGGTGAGTGGGTGTGTGAGATGGTGGGTGAGTGAGGGAGTGGGTGAGTGTGTGAGCGAGTGCGTGGGTGAACGTCAGCTGGCACGGTGAGTCCAGGTGAGGGTAAGAGTGACGATGACGATTGGTGAAGACGGAGTCTGACGAGTTGCGGTGCCGGTAAGAGGTTAAAAGAGGGAGCGGGAGGCGGAGTTGGGGGCGTTGCGGGCGAGAGAATGCGAGGAGGAAGTTGTGCACCCGTGGCATGAAATGAACCCTGAGACCTCGTGGATGAAGGAGAGGGCCCCAAGTCGTCTTTGGCATTCACACGAAGCGCTCAGGACCTGGGCTCGACCCCGAGTGTGCATTTCAAAAACGACGCAACGCGCTCGCTTGACTACGTACAGAAAAAGATCCCCACCTCCCCGTATAGCCTCGGCAGACTGTTGGGGCAAGTGCTGTGAACGAGTAGCACCATCTACGAAGGGCGGGGGGTAGCCAGCACCACGCCCGGTCGCCTTTGTCTCTCCCAGCGGCGATGTTTTACACATCGCGCCGGGTGCTCGTTTGTGGCCGAGTCGACCCAAAGCGATCCCAGCACCGATTGTGATCATCGAAGTGTCACGGGTGGGTGTCGGTTAGGGCTGATCGATTCGGGGTAAATATCTGATTGCGATTTTTCTGACAGATATTACGATTGCGATTTGAGTTGCGATTGCAATTTTTTTGCGAAGTCAAGCTTCAGTTCAATAGTCACTGTGTAATAGATTTAAAACATGTGATGGAGTATTACCACATCGTACCATCAAAATATGAGCTGCTCTATATATTCTAATGCATGGATAATAACTTTAAAGATGTTAATTGCTTCCTGCATGTATTTATTAAAATGTTTTTTATTGAAATAGAACAATGAAACATAGAACCATTGTTAAGTAAAATAAATAAGTTCTAATAATAATACCAACAAATAAAACAATTCCAATAAGAAAGTAATAGGACTTTCCAAACCGCAAAAAAAATCGCAGCCTTTACGATTTGCCAATCGCACTGTTTGAAATTGCGAATTCGATTTGATATCGATTCATCCTTCAGCCCTCGTATCGGCGGCCGTGAGCCTTGAAACGAACCCGTTGCACCACCGCTACGCGTCCCACACCCCCCCCACCACCTCCTCCTCCTCGTGGAGACGAAGCGATGAAGATCGCGTGGTGCGTGCAGGACGACACGCGGCTTCGTCTCGGATCGGAGAGGCGGTCAGAGACGGCGGCGTGGCGGAGCGAATCCTCGACACAACACGCGGACAGGGGCACCCCCCACTCCCCCCGGCCTCACTCATCCCCCTACACCCCCCCCGGCCTCACCCACCCCCCTACACCCCCCTCGGCCACACCCACCCCTCTACACACCCCACCTTCCTACACCCCCCCGGCCTCACCCACCCCCCTACACCCCCCCCCGGCCTCACCCACCCCTCTACACACCCCACCTTCCTACACCCCCCCGCGTCTCCCACCCCCTACACCCCCCCGCATCTCCTACCCCCCTACACCCCCCTCCACCCCCCCCCACCCTCCTACACCCCCCTGCCTCCCCCAGCTCCTACACCCCCCCACCTCACCCACCCCTACACCCCCCCACCCTCCTACACCCCCCCGCCTCCCCCACCCCCTCCACCCCTCCCTCCACCCCCTTCTGGAACGATGACCGACTCCCGCAAGAACGCAGCAGTCGACGACCAATTCGGTTCAACAAACGTCGCGGCAGCGGACGGACAGTCGACTGAGACGCAACGGGCGTGAGACGCGCGCGCGCGTCCTTTGATGCCGTGGTAAGTGGGGGGGGGTGGGGGGGGTGGTAGGGGGGGTGGTGGGGGTAGGGGTGGTGGGGGTAGGGGGGGGTGTTGGGGGGGGGTCACTGGTGTCGCGGTGTCACGCGCGCGGATGGATTCCTGGCCGCCTGTGCTGGCCACTGCGCAATTGGTGTCAACGGGAGAGGGAGGGGGGGGGGTGGGGGAAGCCCTCTGAGTTACGTCACCCCCCCCCGCCGCCCCTCCCCCCCCATTCCCCCCCCCCCTCCCACCCTCGCGTCTGTGGGGTTGGCGATCCCTTGATTGCACAATCCCCTTGATTGCACAATCCCCTTGATTGCACAATCCCCTTGATTGCACAATCCCCTTGATTGCACAATCCCCTTGATTGCACAACACCCCTGATTGCACAATCCCCTTGATTGCACAATCCCCTTGATTGCACAACAACCCTGATTGCACAATGCCCTTGATTACACAATCCCCTTGATTGCACAATCTCCTTGATTGCACAATCCCCTTGATTACACAATCCCCTTGATTGCACAATCCCCTTGATTGCACAATCCCCTTGATTGCACAATCCCCTTGATTGCACAATCCCCTTGATTGCACAACACCCCTGATTGCACAATGCCCTTGATTACACAATCCCCTTGATTGCACAATCCCCTTGATTGCACAATCTCCTTGATTACACAATCCCCTTGATTGCACAATCCCCTTGATTGCACAACACCCCTGATTGCACAATCCCCTTGATTGCACAATCCCCTTGATTGCACAATCCCCTTGATTGCACAATCCCCTTGATTGCACAATCCCCTTGATTGCACAACACCCCTGATTGCACAATGCCCTTGATTACACAATCCCCTTCATTGCACAATCCCCTTGATTGCACAATCTCCTTGATTGCACAATCCCCTTGATTACACAATCCCCTTGATTGCACAATCTCCTTGATTGCACAATCCCCTTGATTGCACAATCCCCTTGATTGCACAATCCCCTTGATTGCACAATCCCCTTGATTGCACAACACCCCTGATTGCACAATGCCCTTGATTACACAATCCCCTTGATTGCACAATCCCTTGATTGCACAATCTCCTTGATTGCACAATCCCCTTGATTACACAATCCCCTTGATTGCACAATCCCCTTGATTGCACAACACCCCTGATTGCACAATCCCCTTGATTGCACAATCCCCTTGATTGCACAATCCCCTTGATTGCACAATCCCCTTGATTGCACCGTGCCCTTAGCGCACCGTCAGACCGCAGTGAGAGTGGGGGGGGGGGGCACACAGCCTGCGGATTGGCTGACTTACTCTCTGCATAAACCCCAACTACTATTATGATTATGACCGCTTTGTATGGGAATTGAACTTCTCTCGCACCGTACGTAGCCGACCGTGATAATCGGGACGTGCGCGGGGGAAGGACAACAAACTAAACACACCAAGCAGTTCCCAAAACACGAGTTTTCAATCGAGATGGATGATGCAGAAGTGCACACAGCTCCAGTGGACACGTGATAACGGAGGGAGGGGCGTTCCAGACGGCCGCAGGAGCGCATCTGAAAGCGCCGCGCGGTGCAACGGTGACCGCCGCTTCTGTTCGATGGCGAACAACCAAAAGCCGCTGAGTTGTCACTGTTCCCTGGGAGTGATCGGATGTCGCGAGTGATCGATGTTGCCACCACGCCGTGTCCCGTCCATTGGGCGCCACGGTGGCTATGAGATGTTAACTACCTCGCCTGGTGTGCAGGAGGTCGTGGGTTCGATTCAGACCCTGACGCCTGCTGTATATTTGGAGTTTGCGTGTCTGTCTCTCTTATCATCACCACGTTGGTTCGGAGATGTTAACTACCTCGCCTGGTATGCAGGAGGCCGTGGGTTCGATCCTAACCCTGACTCCTGCTGTGTATTTGGAGTTTGCGTTTTTCTCTCTCTCTCATCATCACGGTGACTAGGAAATGTTAACTACCTCGCCTGGTATACAGGAGGTCGTGGGTTCGATTCAGACCCTGACGCCTGCTGCTGTATATTTGGAGTTTGCTTGTCTCTCTCTCTCCTCATCACGGTGGCTAGGAGATGTTAACTACCTCGTCTGGGATACAGGAGTTCGTGGGTTCGATTCAGACCCTGACGCCTGCTGCTGTATATTTGTAGTTTGCATGTCTCTCTCTCTCTCATCATCACGGTGGCTAGGATATGTTAACTACCTCGCCTGGTGTACAGGAGGTCGTGGGTTCGATTCAGACCCTGACACCTGCTGCTGTATATTTGTAGTTTGCGTGTTTCTCTCTCCACGTGGTCGCGTGGATTTTTCTCCGGGTCCTCCAGGTTTTCTCCCTCCAATTTTTGTAATCGACGTGACGCGTTCCGAGCATTCGGCGGCTCTGCATGTTCACGTGACAACAAGCCGCTTACTCTCTGGGCTATCACTTACGACCAGGTCACTGCTGAAAAAGAGCAACACAGCCAGGGGTGGGACCTTACTTGGCATAACAAGAAAACGAACACAGTCGAGATTCGTTTTGGATGCATCTGGACTCCTGGCCTTGAGTTCTTTCCGTTTTCTTCCGTGTTTGTGTTATGACGGTCATCTGTGTGTTGGGGGGGGGGGTTAAGATGTTTGTATTGTTGGGTCAATACCTCGAGATGCAATTTGCGTGAATGACACTCACTAAAAAATTAACCCGTAAAAACAAAGTTTTTCACTATAAATCCTTTATATGCGTGGCGGCTAGAGTCCTCTCGTCTTCTGGCTTGAGATGGCTGCCACCTATGGGTCAGATGATTGCCTGCCACCATTAAGCAATTGGTAATTAAATATAATTTATTTTTTCCTAAAAAGTGTAAAATTTAGGAAAAAAATTTTCACGAAAATAAATTGTCACGCACGAGTCCGTATCCAAAATGTCAGCTCGATTGGATCATGGGAAGTGGGTTAAAAAACGACCGAAAGATTTGCACGGTCGTAAGCGCGCAAGCAAGCAAGCAAGTGAACTTAATATAAAGGATTAAAAAAAAACTAATTGTTATTGTTGTTGTTATTAAAGGTTCACTGACGATACAATGAGCGTGATGATTGGGTTACGTATCCAGGAGAGCCACGCAGAGTCGTTAAGACTCCAGGTTTTCAGGAGGATCCTGCCGCTGTCACGTTTGGGTTTTTTCCCTCGTATCTGTACGATGTTTTCGAGCAATTAATAACGAGTCGTGTTTATTATTCACGCGGGGAGGAAGCCGCAGAAGCCGGAGGCAACACACGCCTTGCGCGAGGGAGCAACGCTCTATCCCCGCATAGATGGATACGGAGCGGCGCTATTAGTCGCGCTCGCTGCGTCACAGTTCTTTAGGCAGAGCGTTCCAAACATAAGCGGTCAATGACTGAAAAAGGCCCGGGCTCCGAAACTTTTTTTTCCCCTTGCCGAAAGCGTGGGCTGACAAATGATCCCGTTCGCGGCTGTGCGAGTAGGACCTCAGACTCATGAAAAATGTTAAATAAAACAATTGTTTTCTTTACCAGGTCAGGTCCCACTGAGCTATTTTTTCAGAAGCGATCTGGCCACGCGCAGGCAGCCCAACGGAGCGGCTCTATCGCGTGGGGATTCGTAGCAGTCGCCAACGCTGATCGCGAACTAGAGGAGGACCCCGAGACGAATCCACGCGACCACGAGGAGAGAGAGAGACACGCAAGCACCAAATACAGCAGCAGGCGTCAGGGTCGTGATCGGACCCACGACCTCCTGCATAGCCGGCGAGGTAGTTAACCGTGGTGAGATGTTAACTACAATCCATAGATGAAGGATCGTAGGGCCGCACGGTTTATCGGTCAGATATCGAGGCAAGTGCCGACAGAGAGAGAGAGACAGGAGAGACAGAGAGAGACAGAGAGACACAGAGAGACAGAGAAAGAGAGAGAGAGAGACAGAGAGACACAGAGCGACAGAGAGACAGAGATACAGAGAGAGAGAAAGACAGAGACACAGAGAGACACAGAGAGACACAGAGACACAGAGAGGCACAGAGAGACACAGAGAGACACAGAGACACAGAGAGACAGAGAGACAGAGAGCGAGACACACAGAGACACAGAGAGACACAGAGAGACACAGAGAGAGAGAGACAAAGATGGCTCCGTGATTGAAGCGCAGTGATTTGAATCGTGCGACTACGGAGCTCCATTTGAGAAACCATCGCCGCTTCTCCGGCGACGTGTGTGAGATTGGGACCCGATGGGAACCGACCAACAGAGAGTTACTGATGGAGGGGGGCGAGGGGAGGGGGCGGCGTAGAGACCAGGTCAGCAGCCAGCCAGGCAAATGTGAGCACGACAGATCCATTGCGCAATTGCAATTGGTCTGAGACGCGACGGAGTTTCGCTGCGAACGGCGGCACGGGCGTCCCGATCTGTTCGCCGGGAGCGATGCGAGACCGGCGCGTTGCCGCGCGATGCTTGCACGCGCACTCCTTCCCCATGACCTCACCTGCACCGTCACGAGCGATTGTTAAACTTCTCACGTTTACTCATAATCCCCCACACGTACGCGTCTCTCAGGGGCGTGTGTTGCTGCGCGCGCGCGCGCGCGTGTGTGTGTGGTGAGCGGTGGTGTAGCGGTTAGCGCGCTGCGCTATGAACCTGGCGACCCGGGTTCGATTCCCGCTCACGGCCAACACCAGTGGCGATTATCTGAACCGGTCCTGGGCCCTCCCCTAGGTCGACTCAGCCTAAAATGAGTACCTGGTGCGGTGTGTAAACATCGCCGCTAGGAAGACAAAGGCGGCTCGGCGTGGTGCTGGCCACCCACCCCCTCGTGTACCGTTCCGGCCTTCATAGGTGCTCGCTAACAGCACTTGCCCCTACAGCCTGTTAAGGCTATACGGGGGATCTTTGTCTTTATCTTTTGTGGTGAGCGGTGGTGTAGCGGTTAGCGCTGCGAATCTGGCGAACCGGGTTTCGATTTCCATCTCGAGGCCAACATCGGTGACGATTATCTGAACTGGTCCCTGGGCCTCCCTTAGGTCGACTCAGCCTCAAATGAGTACATGGTGCTGTGTGTAGTAAACATCGCCACTGGGGAGACAAAGGCGGCTCGGCGTGGTGCAGGACACCCACCCCCTTCGTGTGCCGTTCTGGCCTTCATATGTGCTCGCTAACAGCACTTGCTCCAACAGTCTGCTAAGGCTATACGGGGGATCTTTGTCTTGTTGCGCCATTTGCATGTGTGCACGTATGTACGAACTGGTTTCATCGCTGCTCGCTAGCAGCACTTGCCCCAACAGCCGGTTGAAGGCTATACGGGTGACCTTTATATTTGTCTTTTTGCGTGGGAGCTTCAGTGTGGCGGCGATCCTCGCTCGCGGCCCAAAGCGGCGGCGATGAATATCTCACCAGCTCCTGGGCCTCCCCTAGGTCGACTCAGCCTTCAAATGAGTAGCCGGAGCGGATTGGTAAAGATCAGCGCTGGGAAGACAAACAGGCTGGCCACACCGTGGCGGCCTTAATAGGTGCTTGCTAACAACACTAATGTCCCTAACGGTCTGTTAAGAGCGATGCGGGCGGGTGAGGACTTTGGTCTTTCCTGTGGTGCGGTGTGGAGTAAACATCGCCACTGGGGAGACAAAGGCGGCCGGGCGTGGTGTTGGCCACCCACCCACTCGTGTGCCGTGCCGGCCTTTATAGGTGTTGGCGAACAGCACTTGGCCCTACGGTCTGTTAAGGCTAAACGGGGGTCTTTGTCTTTGTATTTGTGAAAGTGTCACTGCGTGACTATGTGTGTGTGTCTGCGTGACTGTGTGTGTGTGTCTGCGTCACGGTGTGTGTGTGTGTGTCTTTGCGTGGCGGTGTGTGTGTTTGTTTTTGCGTGGCGGTGTGTGTGCCACTGCGTCACGGTGTGTGTGTCTCTGCGTGACGGTGTGTGTGTCTCTCTGTGTGACGGTGTGTGTGTGTGTGTCTGCGTGACGGTGTGTGTGTGTGTCTCTCTGCGTGACGGTGTGTGTGTGTGTGTCTCTGCGTGACGGTGTGTGTGTTTTTCTGCGTCACGGTATGTGTGTCTCTCTGTGTGACGGTGTGTGTGTGTGTGTGTCTGCGTGACGGTGTGTGTGTATCTCTGTGTGACGGTGTGTGTGTGTCTGCGTGACGGTGTGTGTGTATCTCTGTGTGACGGTGTGTGTGTGTGTCTGCGTGACGGTGTGTGTGTGTCTGCGTGACGGTGTGTGTGTCTTTCTGTGTGACGGTGTGTGTGTGTCTGCGTGACGGTGTGTGTGTGTGTCTCTGGGTGACGATGTGTGTGTTTCTCTGCGTCACGGTGTGTGTATCTCTGCGTGACGGTGTGTGTGTGTGTGTCTGCGTGACGGTGTGTGTGTATCTCTGTGTGACGGTGTGTGTATCTCTGCGTGACGGTGTGTGTGTGTGTGTCTCTATGACATTATAACAACAGTCTGGACCACTGGACGGGTTCCGCAGGATTGGAAGGATGCCCTGGTGGTCCCTCTCTTTAAGAAGGGGGGCCGCTCAGACTGTAGCAACTACAGGGGCATCTCACTCCTCAGTGTGCCAGGAAAGGTTCCTGGCAAGGATTATTCAACATCGCCTTGCTAGGCACGCTGAGGAGAGGCTTGTGGAGCCCCAATGCGGTTTCAGGAAAGGGCGGTCCAGCACAGATGCCATTTTTTCTGTCCGTCTGCTACAGCAGAGGTGTAGGGAATTCCAACAAGACCTACATCTCTGCTTTATTGACCTGGTCAAGGCCTATGATACCATCAGTAGGCCTGGGCTCTGGTTGTTTTTCGTGCTTTCGGAGTCCCTGACCTTCTGCTCATGATCATTAAGGGCCTCCATGATGGTGAGCGGGCCCGGGTAAAACTGTGTGGCTGGGAGTTGGAGCTATTCCCTGTACACCTTGGGGTGCGACAGGGATGTCCTCTGGCTCCCACATTATTTAACATCTATTTCGACCACGTAGTTCGTGAAGCCTTCAATAGCTTTACCGGAGGAATTTCCATCTGGTACAGATACAATGGGAGGCTGATCGATGCCCAGGTGCAGTCAAGGGATGGCTCCCTATTGCTCAAACATGCTATGTATGCCGATGATCTGGTAATTGCTGCTCACTCAGAGGAGGAGTTGGAGGCACTGCTGCTGAACCTGGAGTTTGCCACTAAGAGGTGGGGCCTTACCATCAGCCCCACCAAAACTAAGCACCTGCCTGGGTATTTTGTACCATCGGACACTCCAGCCCCACAACTCCCAATTGGTGATGGGGTGGTTGTGGAGATAGTGGAGAGTTTCCCATACCTGGGCAGTGTGGTCATGACCGGCTCCGGTTTAACAGCAGAGGTCTCACTCCGAATCAGTCGAGAAGCATTATCTTTTAATCGGTTGCGTAACGCTGTGTCGAAGCTACCTGGTCTGTCGCTCCGCACGAAGCTTCAGGTCTTCTCGGCCACGGTCATTCCCTCCTTTCTCTACGCTTGCGAAACGTGGACCCCCCTAATGGAACATCTTCGCGGGATAGAAACATTTAGGCTGGCCTGCCTACGATCAATCTTTGGTTTAACCAGGCTGGATTGTGTGAGGAGCTCACAAATCCTTGAAAGAGCTGGACAAAGTCCCATCGGTGAGCTCCTCCGGCATGCAAGGCTGCGTTGGCTGGGCCACGTAGCCCGCATGCCCAGCCACCGCATGCCCAAACAGCTTTTGTTCGGTCGGATCGAGGGGGCAAAACGGTCGCGGCACAGGCTAGAGAATAGATGGAGTGATGTGGTACAGGAGGACGTGGAGCTGAGTGGACTTGCCGATGACTGGTACCAGCGGTGTCAAGATCGGCCTCTGTGGAGGAGGCTCGTGAAGGAGGCTACTGGGCAGTTGGAGGCAGTCGCAATTTAACAACAACTGAGGGCGGAGGAGCGACGCTCACAACAACGAGTGGAGCGCCGGTGATAACGCACAGCAAGTTGGCACAGTAGGGGGCACAGGTGGTGCATCAGCCAGTCATCTCGGTCGTCTCAGCCAGTCGACCCGTGGCACCTGCTGGGTCTGCCCCGTGACCTCCTGCCAGCGGGCGTTCGACACTTCACGTGGCCTCAAGGTGCACTTGGCCTGGCACAAGCGTCGTGGTGACGTCACCGCCATTTAGTGGCGAATAGCGGTTGTTGTTGTTGTGGTTGTTGAGTGCATGTAAGCGTGTCTTTGAGTGTGCCTGTGAGTGTCTGTGAGAGTATCTGTTAGAGTGTCTGTTAGAGTGTCTGTGAGAGTGTCTTTGAGTGTCTTTGAGAGAGTTTGTGAGAGTGTTTGTGAGAGTGTTTGTGAGAGTGACTGTGAGAGTGACTGTGAGAGTGTTTGTGAGTCTCTGTGAGAGTGTTTGTGAGTCTCTGTGAGAGTGTTTGTGAGAGTGTTTGTGAGAGTGACTGTGAGAGTGACTGTGAGAGTGACTGTGAGAGTGTTTGTGAGTCTCTGTGAGAGTGTTTGTGAGTCTCTGTGAGAGTGTTTGTGAGTCTCTGTGAGAGTGTTTGTGAGTCTCTGTGAGAGTGTTTGTGAGTCTCTGTGAGAGTGTTTGTGAGTCTCTGTGAGAGTGTTTGTGAGTCTCTCTGAGAGTGTTTGTGAGTCTCTGTGAGAGTGTTTGTGAGTCTCTGTGAGAGTGTTTGTGAGTCTCTGTGAGAGTGTTTGTGAGTCTCTGTGAGAGTGTTTGTGAGTCTCTGTGAGAGTGTTTGTGAGTCTCTGTGAGAGTGTTTGTGAGTCTCTGTGAGAGTGTTTGTGAGTCTTTGTGAGAGTGTTTGTGAGTCTCTGTGAGAGTGTTTGTGAGTCTCTGTGAGAGTGTTTGTGAGTCTCTGTGAGAGTGTTTGTGAGTCTCTGTGAGAGTGTTTGTGAGTCTCTGTGAGAGTGTTTGTGAGTCTCTGTGAGAGTGTTTGTGAGTCTCTGTGAGAGTGTTTGTGAGTCTCTGTGAGAGTGTTTATGAGTCTCTGTGAGAGTGTTTGTGAGTCTCTGTGAGAGTGTTTGTGAGTGTGTCTGTGCGTCTCTGTGAGAGTGTTTGTGAGTCTCTGTGAGAGTGTTTGTGAGTCTCTGTGAGAGTGTTTGTGAGTCTCTGTGAGCGTGTTTGTGAGTCTCTGTGAGAGTGTTTGTGAGTCTCTGTGAGAGTGTTTGTGAGTCTCTGTGAGAGTGTTTGTGAGTCTCTGTGAGAGTGTTTGTGAGTCTCTGTGAGAGTGTTTGTGAGTGTGTCTGTGCGTCTCTGTGAGAGTGTTTGTGAATCTCTGTGAGAGTGTTTGTGAGTCTCTGTGAGAGTGTTTGTGAGTCTCTGTGAGAGTGTTTGTGAGTCTCTGTGAGAGTGTTTGTGAGTGTGTCTGTGCGTGAGTAGGGGGAGGGAGCGATCGTGTAGAGGTGAGCGCGCCGTGTCACCAACCCGGCAAACCTGAGTTTGATTCCCGCTCACGACCAACACCAGAGCCACTTATCCGAACCGGTTCTGGGCCTCCCCTAGGTCGACTCAGCCTCAAATGAGTAATTCTCAACATCCCCCCTCCATGGTGTAAACCATTGCAGTCACAGTCTGGCCTCTCTATTTACGTGTTAAGCAGAAGGGTTATTGCCCGAAAACGTCGCCTTTAAATGTATATATACACACACACACACACATTTTTTCATACGTCCACATATACAGACGCAGGGTGTGTTAATGACGAAAGTTCTGAGATGTTACACGAATTGCAAATTGAGTCAGTAGCGCGCCGCGCAGGCAATCAGCAGTAGCGGGGACATCGACACGACAGCGAAAGACAGATGGGGAAACCATCGCCCAGTGCACTGCTGCTGCTGCTGTTGTTGGTGTAGCTTAACACCTTGTGACACGTGTAATAGCCGTTTCGTTTTGTTGTTGTTGTTGGGAACACCGCAGATAAGACGGTGGGATTTTTTTTTTTATTTTTCTTCGTTATCCTAGCGGTGAAGGGCCACGCGGAATTGTAATGCCCATTTGTGCTCACTCACACTGCACGGTGCAATGCGCAGAGCATTCCGATTCAGTATTCTCCGTTGAGTCGTCATCGTCGTCGTCGTCATCATCGTCGTCGTCATCATCGTCGTCGTCGTCATCATCGTCGTCGTCATCTTCATCATCATCGTCGTCATCGTCGTCATCACCTTCGTCGTCGTCATCATCGTCGTCATTATCATCGTCGTCATCGTTGTCATAATCATCGTCGTCATCGTCGTCATCGTCATCATCGTCATCATCATCGTCATCATCATCGTCATCATCTTCGTCGTCGTCATCATCGTCGTCATCATCGTCATCATGATCGTCATCATCATCGTCATCATCATGGTCATCATCGTCATCATTGTCGTCATCATCATCGTCACCATCATCATCGTCGTCGTCATCATCGTCGTCATCATCATCGTCACCATCATCATCGTTGTCGTCATCATCGTCGTCATCATCATCGTTAGCGCCGTGACCTATCCACTGCTGGATGAAGGCCTCAGCCCTGCAAGCACACATCGGCCCGGCCACACGAACCGATGTTGAAACGTTCCGTCTCTGCTGCAGTGGACGTCCACCACCACCACCACACAACCACCACCCAACCACCAACACCCAACCACCACCACCACACAATCACCACCACCACCGCCCAACCACCACCGCCTAACCACCAACCAACTCCACCATCCAAACCACCACCACCACCGCCTAACCACCACCACGCAACCACCACCACCACCAAATCACCACCACCACGCAACCACCACCCAACCACCACCACCACCCAACCACCATCACCCAACCACCACCACTACCGACTAACCACCACCCAACCACTACTGCCACCACCACCACTACCACCACCACCACTCACACACCCAACCACCACCACTCACCCACCCACCAACCACCAACAACAACTACCACCACCACCACCCAACCACCACCACCACCACCACTCACACACCCACCACTCACACACCCACCACTCACACACCCACCACTCACACACCCACCCACCACCAACAACAACTACCACCACCAAACCCCCACCAACCACCCACCAAACAACCACCACAATCACAAGATGCGGACAACTCATCTACACGAGGCCGCTCCATTGCTCGATGGAGCAGAGAGAGAGAGATTTGACCGGCTGCTCGCACAAGAACTAAGTTGCGCGAAGTTGTTGCGTCGGCAAAAACACTGCAACCCGTTTAACCAACCCGGTCACAATGGTTAAAGGCGCGGCCCTGCAAGTGCTCGATCACAACACCGCTGATGGAAAGGGATCTCCACAGGGCATTTGGCCTACTCTTCCACGCTGGGCAAGTACGTCTTGAAAGAGGCGGAAGGATTTGACCAACTACCTGCCCCCCCCCCACACACATTACACCCCCTCCTGCCCCCCCCCCCACACACATCACACCCCCTCCTGCCCCCCCCACACACACATCACACCCCCTCCTGCCCCCCCCACACACATTACACCCCCTCCTGCCCCCCCCCTACACACATTACACCCCCTCCTGCCCCCCCCTACACCCATTACACCCTTCCTGCCCCCCCCACACACACATTACACCCCCTCCTGCCCCCTCCTACACACATTACACCCCCTCCTGCCCCCCCCCACACACACATTACACCCCCTCCTGCCCCCCCCCACACACATTACACCCCCTCCTGCCCCCCCCTACACCCATTACACCCTTCCTGCCCTCCCCCCACACACATTACACACCCTCCTGCTCCCCCCCCAAACACACATTACACTCCCTCGTGCCCCCCCCCCCACACACATTACATTCCCTCCTGCCCCCCCCCCACACACACATTACACTCCCTCCTGCCCCCCCCCCACACACATTACACCCCTCCTGCCCCCCCCCCCCACACACACATTACACTCCCTCCTGCCCCCCCCACACACACATTACACCCCTCCTGCCCCCCCCCCCACACACATTACACCACCTCCTGACCCCCCCCACACACACATTACACTCCCTCCTGCCCCCCCCACACACATTACACGCCTCCTGCCCCCCCCACACACATTACACCCCCTCCTGCCCACCCCCACACACATTACACCCCCTCCTGCCCCCCCCCTACACATTACACCCCTCCTGCCCCCCCCCCCACACACATTACACCCCCTCCTGCCCCCCCCCACACACATTACACCCCTCCTGCCCCCCCCCCACACACATTACACACCCTCCTGCTCCCCCCCCAAACACACATTACACTCCCTCCTGCCCCCCCCCCACACACATTACATTCCCTCCTGCCCCCCCCCCACACACACATTACACTCCCTCCTGCCCCCCCCCCACACACATTACACCCCTCCTGCCCCCCCCCCCACACACACATTACACTCCCTCCTGCCCCCCCCCACACACACATTACACCCCTCCTGCCCCCCCCCACACACATTACACCACCTCCTGCCCCCCCCCACACACACATTACACTCCCTCCTGCCCCCCCCACACACATTACACGCCTCCTGCCCCCCCCACACACATTACACCCCCTCCTGCCCACCCCCACACACATTACACCCCCTCCTGCCCCCCCCCTACACATTACACCCCTCCTGCCCCCCCCCCACACACATTACACCCCCTCCTGCCCCCCCCCACACACATTACACCCCTCCTGCCCCCCCCCACACACATTACACCCCCTCCTGCCCCCCCCCCCCCACACACATTACACCCCCTCCTGCCCCCCCCCTACACATTACACCACCTCCTGCCCCCCCCCCACACACACATTACACTCCCTCCTGCCCCCCCCACACACATTACACCCTCTCCTGCCCCCCCCACACACATTACACCCCTCCTGCCCCCCCCCCACACACATTACACCCCCTCCTGCCCCCCCCACACACATTACACCACCTCCTGCCCCCCCCCCACACACATTACACCCTCTCCTGCCCCCCCCCCACACACATTACACCCCTCCTGCCCCCCCCCACACACATTACACCCCTCCTGCCCCCCCCCCACACACATTACACCCCCTCCTGCCACCCCCCTACACATTACACCCCTCCTGCCCCCCCCACACATTACACCCCTCCTGCCCCCCCCCACACACATTACACTCCCTCCTGCCACCCCCCCCCCCACACACATTACACCCCTCCTGCCCCCCCCCACACATTACACCCCCTCCTGCCACCCCCACCCACACACATTACACCCCTCCTGCCCCCCCCCCACACACATTACACCCCCTCCTGCCACCCCCACACATTACACCCCTCCTGCCCCCCCCCCACACACATTACACCCCCTCCTGCCCCCCCCCCCCACACACATTACACTCCCTCCTGCCCCCCCCCACACACATTACACCCCCTCCTGCCCCCCCCCACACACATTACACCCCCTCCTGCCCACCCCCCTACACACATTACACCCCCTCCTGCCCCCCCCCCCTACACACATTACACCCCTCCTGCCCCCCCCACACACACATCACACCCCCTCCTGCCCCCCCCCCTACACACATTACACCCCTCCTGCCCCCCCCACACACACATTACACCCCCTCCTGCCCCCCCCCCTACACACATTACACCCCTCCTGCCCCCCCCACACACACACATCACACCCCCTCCTGCCCCCCCCTCACACACATTACACTCCCTCCTGCCCCCCCCACACACATTACACTCACTCCTGCCCCCCCCCACACACATTACACCACCTCCTGCCCCCCCACCACACACATTACACCCCCTCCTGCCCCCCCCCACACACATCACACCCCCTCCTGCCCCCCCCCCCCACACACATTACACCACCTCCTGCCCCCCCCCCCCACACACATTACACCCCCTCCTGCCCCCCCCCCACACACATTACACCCCTCCTGCCCCCCCCCCCACACATTATACCCCCTCCTGCCCCCCCCACACACATTACACCCCCTCCTGCCCCCCCCCCCCCACACACATTACACCCCCTCCTGCCCCCCCCCCACACACATCACACCCCATACTGCCCCCCGCCACACACATTACACCCCTCCTGCCCCCCACCCCCCCACACACACATTACACCCCCTCCTGCCCCCCCCCCACACACATTACACCCCTCCTGCCCCCCCCCCCCACACATTACACCCCCTCTTGCCCCCCCCACACACATTACACCCCCTCCTGCCCCCCCCCCCACACACATTACACCCCCTCCTGCCCCCCCCCCCACACACATCACACCCCATACTGCCCCCCGCCACACACATTACACCCCTCCTGCCCCCCACCCCCCCACACACACATTACACCCCCTCCTGCCCCCCCCCCCACACACATTACACCCCTCCTGCCCCCCCCCCCACACATTACACCCCCTCTTGCCCCCCCCCACACACATTACACCCCCTCCTGCCCCCCCCCCCACACACATTACACCCCCTCCTGCCCCCCCCCCCACACACATCACACCCCATACTGCCCCCCGCCACACACATTACACCCCTCCTGCCCCCCACCCCCACACACACACATTACACCCCCTCCTGCACTTTGAGGATATTGGGTTATTCCCACTCAACTAAACTGCATCATGGGACCTCCTTTGCCAGTGCCGAAATATGAGAATAGGTTTTCCCCCTTTTATCTGGCAACAAAACGGCTGTTGTAACTGACTCTGAACAACCGCCAGTTGCTGTCCGTGGTACTGACGTTAAGAAAAAAAAGTCACTTTTTTCAAATTTTCTTGCCGTGGGTTTCACACCTGATGATGATTGCGCGTGTTGCAATCGAAACGTCGTGAGAATGTTATTGTTTTATATTTATTATTTTATTATTTCCCTTCTACGTGACTTTACCGAAAGAATCAAGAATATGATTCCCAGCGACCTGGCAATCACAAATGATAGCTCAACGAAGTGGTTCATCATCATCATCATCATCGCCACGTGAAAATGCAGAGCAGCCAAACACTCTCAACGCGTGATGTTGATTCTAAATGTGGAGGGAAAAACCGGAGGACCCGTAGAAAAACCTGCGCGGCCACGAGGAGAGAGAGAGAGAGAGACTTTTATAAGTTTATTCACCAGCGGCAAAATGCCCTGGAATTTTGCAATATTCAAGCCTTAATGGCCACACCAAAAAGCACAGCTCACCATCCCACCGCCGCCCCGCGACACGCAACGCCGGCACTACAATCCCCACGCACCGGCCGCGCAACAGCATCCGACGCGCTGTGTCATTTCTAGCTTTGGCACCTCTTTGCTTGGCAGGGCCCCCCCGCTTATTCCACACTTCCTCCCCTGATGGTTCGAGGTCACAGTCATCGGTAACATCACCACCGCTAGACAACGCGGCCCGTGCGCCACGCCACCGCGCGAGCCACACCGCCACGTGCACATTCATCCACGTCACATGTGCCACACCGCTGCGCACGCACCACCACCCCGCGAGATTTCCGCGACACATGTGTCACACCACCGCATGCACCATACTGCGACGCGCACGTCACGCCACAGGTACGCGTGCCACAACGCCCTGCGCCACACCGCGGCACGTGCGCCGCACCGCCTGGTGCGACCCACCGCCGCGCACGTGCGCACATTTTTGGTCCGCCGCGTGCGCCACACCTCAGCACATGTGCCGCGCCGCCAAGTGCGTCACACCGCTGAGTGAGTTCTGCACCACCGCGCGCGCTACACCATGCCACGTGCGTCACGCCGCCTCACTCCGCGTGACACACCGCGGCGCGTGTCCCGCGCCGCCAAGCGCGCCACACCGCCGCGCACACACCACATTATTCAGACCGCCGCGTGCGCCACACCTCAGCACATGTGCCGCACTGCCAGGCGCGTGCGCCGCACGGCCGGACTGTCACGCGCTCCGCTCCACCACGCGCGCTGCACCGCCGCATACGTCCTGCCCGCGTCGCCGCGTCTAACGCCCGTTTCGACTCGATCATTAAAAAGTGAAGGTCAGTTCACCATTCGTGTTGGTGCAGAGGGCCTGACCGGCCCCCCACCGCTCCTGGAACACGGCGTGCGCATCTCCAACCTGGGAAAAGTACGCGTGCTCCAGCCGGAGCCTCGCTTTCAGCAGACCTTTCAGCGTTGCCTCCGCTGAACAACTATCGTCCGTGTCACCTCGCAGTTTCTTTTTTCGCGTTTTGTATACTGCCATCTTGGCTTGCGCGCAGACAAAGTTTGCCAGGATGTGGCGCTTGTCCGCCCGGTACGGTACCCCGCATATAAAGACGCTCTTGTAGAAGGGCACCCCCAATTTCTTAAACACGGCTCCCAGGAGTCTGAACAGCGGGTCCAGCCGCGAGCACCCCACGTACTGGTGGGCGAGGTCCTCCCTCGCGCCACAGAACACGCACAGGTCTGATGCCCCCGGGGTGACCTTGCTGATCCACGCCGCCGAGGGCAGCGTCCAATGCGCCAGCCTCCACTGGAGGTCCCCGCTGCGCTTTGCCACGGGGGCCTTGTAGAGCTGTTTCCACTGGGGGGTGGTGTCGATCAAGGGAGAGAAGAACTCCCTCCACTTCGTGTCCGGTAGGTTTTCCAGCTCTCGACACCGCAGTGTTTTGACGCAGCAGTCGTACAGCACCCGCTTGGAGGCACCCTTGAGGGCCACGTCTCTGCAGTTCGCGAGCTTGAGCAACCTCCCTGCCTCACAGCGCCCGGGGGGCTGGATGCAGGAGACGCGCAACTCCTGGAAAGCGGGGGGAGGGGAGGGGGGGGGAGGAGGGCGGCGGCCGTGCGGCACCGCTGTCTCCTGGCGTTTCTAGCTGCAAACGCAGCTTCCGCATCGCCGCGATCGCCTCTCGCAACAACTTTTCTCCGGCCATCATGGAGCGGAGCCCAGCGGCGCCGCTCACCTCAGCTGCGTTCTTCCATTTGGAGCGGCCGTCCTGGCTCTTCACAAGATCCCTAACCGTTCGCACTCCTGCCGAGGCGAAACGGAGGGCCAGCGTTCCCTCCTCCCTGATTCCATCGAGGAGGCTATTGTGGAACAGGGGTTCGGTCATGAAGCCGTTAAGGCCGTGGTGTGGGCTCGCCCTGCTCCATTCCAGGCTCCGCCACGCCTCCAACAGGCTCTGGTAATAGCCCGGCAGTCCGGTGCAATCGACTAGGGACAGGTCCATAAGGAAGAGCTCCCTCCCATATCCCAGCCGCCCGCCCGCATTTCTCAGCAGGGCGAGGGCCAGCGACGTCCGGGGCAGCTCTTCTTGTTCATATAGCAAGTTTCTCACGGCCTGGAGCCTGAAGCTCATCACTCGAGCAGTGACGTCTACCAGGCCCTGTCCGCCCTCACCCACCGGCAGGCAGAGGACCCCTGGCCTCATCCAGTGCTTGCCGTTCCAGACAAAGTGGGCAAGCGACCTGTTCGCCCTCGTGAGTAACCAGCCCGGGGGTTGGAGGGCCTTGGCTCTGTGCCACAGCACCGAGGCTGCCAGGTTATTCCCTATGAGCACTCTCCCCCTGAAGGACATTTGTGGGGCAAGATGTGCCCACGCTCTCAGTTTAGCATCAAATACGTCGCTCATCTCGGTCCAGTTTTTATGAACGACTTGGGGCTTCCCTAGGTACACTCCGAGATACTTCACACCCTCACCCTGCCAGGTGACTCCGCCTGGGAGGAGCACGGAACTCACTGCACCTTGTGACCCCATCCATAACGCCTCACACTTCCGCCAGTTGACTTTGGCGCAGGAGGCCTTTTCATAGACCTCCACCGCCCGGCAGAGTGCAGCGACGTCCTGCGCGTCGTTGATCACGGCGCATACGTCGTCCGCATATGCGGAGAGCTTTATGACTGCATTCTCCGGCCCCGGGACCACGAACCCGGACAAGGTGTTTCTCAGGCGTCGCAAGAGCGGCTCAAGGGACAGGGTGTAGAGGAGCCCCGAGAGAGGGCACCCCTGCCTGACTCCTCTTGTCACGGGAACAGGGCAGCCCAGCCTTTGATTGATTTTTATGAGGCTGGATATCCCCGTATATAGGAGGTGCACGTGTGCCGTGAAGTTCTGGCCGAACCCTAAGGAGAGGAGCAGTCTTCTCAGGTACTCGTGGCTTACCCTGTCGAACGCCTTCTCCTGGTCCATGAATAGGAGACCTGCATCCATGTCGTGCATATCCGCGAGGGAGATCACATCCCTGACCGTGCCGATGTTGTCATAGATGCAGCGGCCGGGGATGCAATACGCCTGCTCGGGTTGCACGAGCTGACCCACCACCTCTTTGAGGCGGTTTGCCAGCGCCTTGGCGAATATTTTATAGTCGGCGCACAGGAGGGAGACGGGCCGCCAGTTTTCTATGCGACGCAGGTCCCCCTTCTTAGGCAACAGGGTGACCACCGCCCTCCTGCAGCTCTGCGGGAGTTCCCCATCCCGCAGGCTCTCCTCCAGCAGCCCCAGCAGGCAAGGGCCGAGTACATCCCAGAAGGTCTCGTAGAACTCAACTGGCAGCCCATCGATCCCTGGGGATTTGCCAGCTGCCAGACCTTTCATGGCAGTGTGCAGCTCCTCCAGGGTGACGGGGCTTTCCAGTTTGTCTCTCTCCGCGTCCCCCAGAGTAGGGCCCGCAGCTAGTAGTTCTTCAACCGCCTCGTCCTGTACGTGCTCAGCCTTGAACAGGTGTGAATAGAAGTCCTTCGCGATCCTAGCAATTTCCCCCTCGGCAGTTGCTGTCTTCCCCTCTGGGGTAAGCAACCCTGAAATGTTGTTCTCATTGCTCGAGGGTCTATTGCCTAGCCTAAAGAAATACTTTGAGGGAGAGTCCGTCTGTGCCAGGTGTTGCACCTTTTTGTGCACAAACGAACTATGTGCCTGTTGGTCCGTGACGGCCCTAAAAAGTCGCCGCTTCTCCAGCCCAGCAGCACCTCGCCCTCGTTGTTGTCCGCGTCCTGGGCCGAGCCCATCTCAGCCTCGAGCAGCAGCAGCTCGCTCGCCAGGTGTTTCACCGTCTCCTCCTTGGCGGCGGCGTGCTGGCCTCGAAAGTTGTAGGCAGAGGCCCCCTAATTTGCGCTTTAGTGTGTTCCCACCATCGCTGACCAGAGCTGAAACTGCTCCTAGTTGCTGCCCAGTGTGACCAACAGGCCCTGAATGCCTCCGTGAAATTTTCGTCCTCAAGCAGCTGCACGTCGAGTTTCCAGTAGGGGCAGCGACGCCTCTCCCTGGGGACTCGCAGCAGTGCTAGAGACCAGGTGGTGGTCAGAGAAACCGGATGGGGTGATGTTGCTGCCCCCCCCGAGCCGGTTAGCGCTGTCCGCACTGATGTACAGCCGGTCCAGCCTGGCGAGGCTCATCCTCCCCTGCAGGCCCGCGCGGCACCAAGTGTATTGCCTCTGGCCTGGGTGTTGCAGTCGCCACGTGTCGAGCAAACCCAGTTGCTGCACCATGTCGGCTAATGGCCGTGCGGATTCCGGGTGGGGCCTCAGCACTATTGCGGTCGAGAGCCGGGTCGAGGGTGCAGTTCATATCTCCCCCCCCACGACCGTGAGCACCCCGTCCCGCACTGCCTGCCTCCAAGGCATTCCGCAGTGTGCCGGAGAAAAAGCGTTTTCTCTCACTGGTCTTACTCGGCGCATAAACGTTGAAACACCGTAGCCTCGTGTTGTTTAAACACGAAGTCTACAGATATCAGATGGCCTTTTTGGATCTCTCCGAAGGCCACGCCTTCCGGGAGAAACTTTGGACTAAACACAATTGCAACACCAGCGCGGTTGTCTTCTCCATGACTGAAAAAAGGTCTGACTGCCCAAGAGGTGCTGGCGCTGGGCCTGCAGAGTTGCGTCAAGGTGCGTTTCTTGCAGAAACGTCACATCCGCTTTCTGCTCGCTAATGAAGCTGCAGATGCGGTGCCACCTCTGATCGCTTCGAGCTCCGTTGGCAGTTTAAAACTCGCGATCCTTACACCTGAGGAAGCCATGGCTTTAGGCGTCGGCTTCAGCAACGGCATCAGCGGGGGGGCACTCCGGTTGGGACATGCTCCCCTTTCTTGCTTTCTGCATGAAACCCCTCAGCCGATTGCCTTCCTGCGGGCTGCATTTGTGCTTTTCCATGTCGCTGATGATTGTCTGCGCGACCTTCAAGAAGGCCTGCGCATCGGGGAAAGAATCTCCGATGTCGACCCCCCGCTTCTTGTAACTAGTTCGGAGGAATTCGACAATCTTGCCGGGTGTGTACTCTCGTTTCTTCTTAACATGTGAGTAGCTCCCCTCACTCAAGTTGTCTTCTATCTCTAACTCCGACCCTCCGTCGTCTGAGTCTCCCGGCACGCTTGTGTGAGGCTCGGTGGTTACCTCTTCTAACGCACCGTGCCGATCGGAGGTGTCTTCCAACTCGGGCCGGCTCCCCTCTGCGGCCTCTGCCTCCCTCACCTGGTCGGGTGAGGAGGTGAGCTGGTCGTCACCCCCGAGCGCCGTGTCATCGGCAGGCTCATTGGTGGCTTCCAGCACCCCCCCCCCCCCTTCCGGGGCAGCTGAGTCCAGGTCTGGTGGTCGCCCCCTCTGCCTCGGCATCAACCGGCCGGTGGGCCTCGTCAATGACGATCACCTCACCCTGTGGCTCGGCCTCACCGCCGCGCCCTGCTGTTGCGTTCGGGCGGTTGTCCCGTTCGTCACTGTCCGCTGTTGTCTTTCTCGGCGGCGGCGGCGGCCACGCGTTTTGGGAAAGGTGCCACCGCGCCCCCCCCCCCCGCATTGCCTCCTCTCGCCTTCCGCTTTCTCGACTCAACGACGGTGAAACCCTTTTCCCCCCGCCGTCAGTCCTTGGCTGCGCGTGACCATCAGCAGAGTCGGTGGAAGTCTGCTGCTGCTGCTGCAGCTGCAGCTGCTGCTGCCGCGGTGGCGGCGCCTGCTGCTGCTGCTGCAGCGGCGGCGACGCCTGCTGCTGCTGCTCCCGCACTTCTGCTGCTGCTGTCTGCGCAGGCGGAGCTGCTTTTCCCCTTTCCTGTTTGTTTGCCGTGCAGTGTTTTCGGGTGTGTCCGACACCACCACACCCGTAGCACTTCGGCGCGGCCGTGGAGGCATACACGGTATAGACGTGACCATCAATGGTGTACTTGAAGTTCACATCCAATTCCGTGTTGCCTTCCTTTAAGATCATAAACGTTTGACGCTGCAGCGACAAAACGTGTGCTAGCTTTGGGTCTTTCGACCTCAAAGGCAGCATCATTATATTCGAGATCACTGTGCCGAAGCGCTGTAGATCTCGGCGCAGTTCGGTGCCCTTGAGAAATGGCGGCGCACCTGAGAGCATCACCCTGATGGCGGGCGACGAGAGCGGGGTGCACTGCACAAACAGCCCTCCCCCCCCCCGACGTCGAGCCCCGTCTCTACCAGGCGCGCCACCATACTCTCCTGGGTCACGTACACCACCAACACCTCGGTCTTGCCTTTGGGCGGTGAGGATGGCCCGCATGGCCCACACACGTGGCCACAGCAGCAGCAGCGACGATGTCGGCTGTGATCTCGGGCGGTGGATAGCAGATTAAACCGTTCCTTCGCGAAAGACACTCGAGCCTTGGATATTGCGCCATGGTGGAGAAAGGCAGCAGTAACCCGCAGGTCTTAGCGAGAAAGGGAAACGAAAAGAACGATGACTCTCCCCTTTCAGGCCAGGCACAGGCTCTCACCTGAGCCCAGGCCTCTGTCCGCTCACCTGGTGGAGCAGGAGCGACCACTAGGTGTGGCCTCTCCGCACGGGGGCGGAGAGAGAGAGAGACACGAAAAACTCCAAATATACAAAAAGCGTCACGTCGTGATGGAACCCCACCGACCTCCTGTATACCAGGCGATGTAGTTAACATATCCGAGCCACCGTGCTGATGATGATAGTGAGAGACACGCAAACTCCAAATATACAGCAGGCGTCAGGGTCGGGATGGGAAACCCACGGGCCTCCTGTATAACAGGCGATGTAGTAAACATCTCCTAGCCACCGTGATGATGATGATGAGAGAGAGAGACACGCAAACTCCAAACATACAAAAGGATCACGTTCGTGACGGAACCCACCGACCTCCTGTATACCTGGCGATGTAGTTAACATCTCCGAGCCACCGTGATGATGATGAAACTGAGAGACACGCAAACTCCAAATCTCCAGCAGGTGTCAGGGTCAGGATCGAACCCACTGGCTTCCTGTATACCTGGCGAGGTAGTTTCACATCTCATAGCCACCGTGATGATGATGATGAGAGAGAGAGACACGCAAACTGCAAATATACAGGCAGGAGTCAGGATCGGGATCGAACCCCACGACCTCCTGTATACCTGGCGAGGTAGTTCAAAAATTTCATAGCCACTTTGGTGATGATGATGATGATGAGATACACGCAAACTCCAAATATACAGCAGGAGTTAGCGTCGGCATTGAAGCCACGGGCCTCCTGTATACCTGGCGAGCTAGTTAACATCTCCTAGCCACCGTGATGATGATGATGAGATTGAGAGACACGCAAACTCCAAATATTCAGCAGCAGGCGTCAGGGTCGGGATCGAACCCACGGACCTCCTGTATACCTGGCGAGGTAGTTAACATCTCCTAACCACGCGTGGCTGATCCTTCAAGGCCTGCCGACTGTGCAAACTCGTCCGTGTGTCTGCATCGCGCTGGGCGAGCGAGCGAACGAACCCCTCGGCACTCACGCCGCTGCTGCTGCTGCCCGGAGGTTCCCGTTCACGAACTCGGCTTCACGCCATCGCTCGTTCCGCCTCCCGTCACAAGCAAACGCCGCCGCCGCCGCCGCCGCCGTCGCCCCGAGGTTCGTCATTCCTCGTCCCCTTCCTCGGCACGTGGAGGATTGAAGCCGCAGCCCGCGCAGTGCGACTGTGGCCGTGCAACTCACACTGTGGACCCTATAGTGAACCCATAGAGACTCATAGGAACCCATAGAGATACATGAAAGACAAGCCTATAGGAGTGCGACTGTGGCCGGGCAACTCACACTGTGGACCCTATAGTGAAACCCATAGAGACTCATAGAGACCCATAGAGATACATGAAAGACAAGCCTATAGGAGTGCGACTGTGGCCATGCAACTCACACTGTGGACCCTATAGTGAACCCATAGAGACTCATAGAGACCCATAGAGATACATGAAAGACAAGCCTATAGGAGTGCGACTGTGGCCGGGCAACTCACACTGTGGACCCTATAGTGAACCCATAGAGACTCATAGAAACCCATAGAGATACATTAAAGACAAGCCTATAGGAGTGCGACTGTGGCCGTGCAACTCACACTGTGGACCCTATAGTGAACCCATAGAGACTCATAGAGACCCATAGAGATACATGAAAGACATGCCTATAGGAGTGCGACTGTGGCCATGCAACTCACACTGTGGGACCCTATAGTAAACCCATAGAGACTCACAGAGACTCATAGAGACACATGAAAGACAAGCCTATAGGAGTGCGACTGTGGCCCATGCAACTCACACTGTGGACCCTATAGTGAACCCATAGAGACTCATAGAGACCCATAGAGATACATTAAAGACAAGCCTATAGGAGTGCGACTGTGGCAGGGCAACTCACACTGTGGACCCTATAGTGAACCCATAGAGACTCACAGAGACCCATAGAGATACATGAAAGACAAGCCTATAGGAGTGCGACTGTGGCCATGCAACTCACACTGTGTACCCTATAGTGAACCCCATAGAGACTCATAGAGACCATAGAGACACATGAAAGACAAGCCTATAGGAGTGCGACTGTAGCCATGCAACTCACACTGTGGACCCTATAGTGAACCCATAGAGACTCATAGAGACCCATAGAGACACATGAAAGACAAGCCTATAGGAGTGCGACTGTGGCCGGGGCAACCCAACCTATGCACGATTTAGCACACCCGTGTGGTCTTCGCTCCTTCAACAGCAGCAGCAGCAGTAGTAGCAGCAACAACAGCAGCAGCAGCAGTAGCAGCAGCAGCAGTAGCAGCAGCAGCAGTAGCAGCAGCAGTAGCAGCAGCAGCAGTAGCAGCAGCAGTAGCAGTAGCAGCACCTCGACCTTGGCAATTGGTTCCTGAAGCTGCAATGGCAGAATCCCGTCCCTCCCTCCCTCCTTTTTTTTTTAAACGATCGTGCGAGAAAGATGCTCAGTCTTTCGGCACTTTACTTCGTTCATCATGTCGTTTGTTTGTATTTTTTTTTTATCAAAGATATAACGCGGGTTTCCCGTGTAACATTAGTCCCATTGTGTGTTACTGTGTTCATAGACACCAACAAGAAACACAAATCACCCTCAAAAAACCCATCACCAGATCCCCTGCTGCTGCTTGCGCTACCAGCACCATAGCGGCGAAGGCACCTGCCTGACCTCCCTCCCCTCCCTCCCTCCCCTTCCCCTCCCTCCTTCCCTCCCTCCCTCCTCCCTCCCCCTCCCCACCCCCTCCCCCCTCCCCTCCCTCCCTCCCTCCCTTCCTCCCCTCCCTCTGCTCATCGTCCCGGGGTTTTCATCAGAGTCCGGTGCACAATCAAATTGAACCCCTTTCCCCCCCAAAAAAAACATTGAAAAGTGTGCACAGAAGCAATGGAGAACGAGAGAGAGAGAGTAGGGGGGGGGGGGCACGCGCCTGGAATCATGACACTGAGAGATGGAAAAAGGAATACATAAAAAATAAAAACTCAACACATTCGCCAGTAACAACGTGGACTTAAACGTTTTTGTTAGTTTATAATAAGCGACGTTTCGGGTAATGGCCCTTCTTCATGTCACGTGCTGTGACGAGTGGTCATTGCCGCAAATGTCGACTATTATATGTTTATTTATTTCTTAGTTTTAAGTCCACACTCACGGTGTTATTGATGGGTGTGTTGGGTTGTGGTTGTTGATTTATGATGTGTTGGTGAGAGGGAGTGAGTGAGTCGGCGAGTGAGTGGGGTGAGTGAGTGAGTGAGTGGGTGGTGAGTGGGTGAGTGAGGGAGTGGGTGGTGATTGGGTGAGTGAGTGAGTGGGTGAGTGAGTGAGTGAGTGGGTGAGTGAGTGAGTGGGTGGTGAGTGGGTGAGTGAGTGAGTGGGTGAGGGAGTGAGTGAGTGGGCGAGTGAGTGAGTGGGTGAGTGGGTGAGTGGGTGAGTCGGTGAGTGAGTGGGTGGTGAGTGGGTGAGTGAGGGAGTGAGTGGGTGGGTGAGTGAGTGAGTGGGTGGTGAGTGGGTGAGTGAGTGAGTGGGTGGTGAGTGAGTGAGTGGGTGGTGAGTGGGTGAGTGGGTGAGTGAGTGGGTGAGTCGGTGAGTGAGTGGGTGAGTGAGTGGGTGGTGAGTGAGTGGGTGAGTGAGTGGGTGAGTGAGTGGGTGAGTGGGTGGGTGGTGAGTGAGTGAGTGAGTGGGTGAGTGGGTGAGTGAGTGGGTGAGTGAGTGAGTGAGTTGAGTGGGTGAGTGAGGGAGTGAGTGAGGGAGGTGAGTGAGGGAGTGAGTGAGTGGGCGAGTGAGTGGGTGAGTGAGTGAGTGGGTG
>NC_136326.1:7117449-7130512 GCF_964198595.1 Lampetra fluviatilis | reverse complement strand
GACACAGAGACACAGAGAGGACAGAGAGACGGAGAGACAGAGAGAGACAGTGAGACAGAGGGACAGAGAGACATATAGACAGAGAAACACAGACGCAGAGACGGAGAGACACAGATACAGTGAGACAGAGAGACGGAGAGACAGAGGACAGACTTTCTGACTTTTAAACAACTTTTATTGCCGCCAGCAGCAACAGCACTGGAGGCGATTCCGCTACGAAACACACCAAAGTCACCAGCAACAACACGAGTGCAAATAAATCCACGCGCTGTGGCGCCTAAATGCACCGCGCAGACAGAGACAGAGAGACACAGAGACACAGAGAGACACAGAGACAGAGAGACAGAGACACTGAGACAGAGAGACACAGAGACACAGAGAGACACAGAGACAGAGAGACGGAGAGACAAAGACACAGAGAGACACAGAGAGACAGAGAGACACAGAGACAGAGAGAGACACAGAGACAGAGAGACACAGAGACACAGAGAGACACAGAGACAGAGAGACGGAGAGACAAAGACACAGAGAGACACAGAGAGACAGAGAGACACAGAGACAGAGAGAGACACAGAGACAGAGAGACACAGAGACACAGAGAGACACAGAGACAGAGAGACGGAGAGACAAATACACAGAGAGACACAGAGAGACAGAGAGACACAGAGACAGAGAGAGACACAGAGACAGAGAGACGGAGAGACAGAGAGACAGAGAGAGACACAGAGACAGAAAGACGGAGATACAGAGACACAGAGAGACACAGAGAGACAGAGAGACGGAGAGACAGAGAGACAGAGAGAGACACAGAGACAGAAAGACGGAGATACAGAGACACAAGAGAGACACAGAGAGACAGAGAGACACAGAGACAGAGAGAGACACAGAGACAGAGAGGACACAGAGACAGAGAGAGACAGAGAGAGACACAGAGACCAGAAAGACGGAGATACAGAGACACAGAGAGACACAGAGAGAGACAGAGAGACGGAGAGACAGAGAGAGACACAGAGACAGAAAGACGGAGATACAGAGACACAGAGAGACACAGAGAGACAGAGAGACACAGAGACAGAGAGAGACACAGAGACAGAGAGAGACACAGAGACAGAGAGAGACACAGAGAGACACAGAGACACAGAGAGACAGAGAGACACAGAGACAGAGAGAGACACAGAGAGACACAGAGACAGAGACACAGAGACACAGAGAGACGGGGAGATGGAACGAGCGACCACCGGGGGGAGATGGAGCCGTGACATCGGCTCCGCGTGCGTCAGTGTGACAGGCGGATCGAGTCACAGCGCTCGGGGCTTGGCGAAGTCTCCTTAGTCTCGAGAGTGAATGGATCGTGGCTGATGCAGATGCACACGGAGACACTCGCGACTCGCGATGCCGAGATGATCATTCACTTGCCTCCCTCCCCGCGGTGACAGCAAAACCCGCGAACCCTGTTATTAATATTAATTAAGTTGTTATGTTAATATAAGTTCACTGAACCGGTAACTTGACAACTTAAACACGTGCGTTTGATTACACGTATGCACACATTGTGCGTGTGTGTGGGTGTATGATAAAGATAAAGATCGCCCGTGTAGGCAACGCAGATTGTTGGGGCAAGTGCAGCAGCGTCGTTCGCGAGCGCCTATGAGTGTCCAAAACCACGCCCGGCCGCCTTTGTCTCCCCAGTGCTGATGCTTACAACACCGCGCCAGGTTCGTAATGCAAGGCTGAGTCGACCTAGGGAGGCCCCGACCGGTTCAGATAGACGTGTAGACCACACATACATACAAAGACACACAAATACACAAAGCACTAAATATCCCCCCGTTTAGCCTTTAGCAGACTGTTGGTGCAAGTTGCTGTTAGCGAGTAGCACCTATGAAGGCCGGCACGGTTCACGGGGGGTGCGTGACCAGAACCCCACCAGGCCGCCTTTGTCTCCCCAGTGCTGATTCGTGCAACACCGCACCAGATACTCATTTCAGACAGAGCCGACCTAAGTGAGAGTCCAAGACCGCTTCAAATATTCGCCACCCCTATTGCCCGCGAGCTAGCAATTGGAACTCGGTAATTATTTTTTGCCGGGTTCGTAGCGCAGTGCGCTAACCACTGCGCCACCGCTCCCCGCCCCCCCCCCCCCTTTCCACCCGCCCCCTCTCACATGTGCACAACAGGCGGCGACTGCTGTAACGCGCACACCCTCGAGCGCACATCGGCACAATAACCCAGGGCCCGCGAGTCGTGAGCACGACGGCAATGATCGAAACGGGGACATCGTTCCGCGATTTAAAGCTCCAGTTTCGGGAACCTGGAAAAAACAAACAACAACGCCCGGTACGAGTCTGTGTGTGTGGGGTGGGGGTAGCGCCCATTACTTCTATGCCAACGTTTGCATCTGGTGGGAACGTTGGACCTACGTTGAACCCAACGTCAGCGCAACGTTCCATGTTCACGGGGGTCACTCTTCAGCGCTGCCAAACTTCAGGCCGCAAACCTCACAGCCGCTACGCCGACAAACACCTGGCCAAGCACCGGCTGGTCTACTCGTACGAGAGCGCCATCCAGGCTCAACACCTGCTTAGCTTCCGAGACGAGAGTTGCACGCGCGAGTGTGCGGGGAGACAAAGGCGGCCGTGCCACGCCGTGCCCTGCGCCGTGCTCCGTGCCGACCTTCACAGGTGCTCGCCAACGGCACTTTGCCCCAGATTCACGTTACAAAGGCTACACGGGGGGAAGGGGAACCTTTATCTTTGTACGCGCCTCGAAAAGGAATACGTGTACCTGTCGCACTGGGGAGACAAAGGGGGTCGGACCCAGCCCGTCGCGCGCCCATGCCCGGCCTTCATATACATCGGTGCTACTCGCCAAAGGCACTTTGCCCCGACCGTCTGTCACGGAGGCTATACGGGGCACCTTTGCCTGTTGCGACCGCGCGCGAGGCTTTCGCATGCTCGACGCGTGATGCATCTCAACGGAGCCCGCGTGGTTAAATAAAGGACGGCGGCATTAATTGGTGGTGCCGGATGAATTCCGCACTCACCACGGACGATTGCACAACCAGCAGCAGCAGCAGCAGTGGCTGTTGCTGCGCGCATCTGTGTGTGTGTGTGTGTTGCGTGTGCTCGAATCAGTCTCGAATGAGTACCTGGTGCGGTGTGTAGTAAACGTCGCCACTAGGGAGACAAAGGCGGTTGGGCGTGGTGCTGGCCACCCACTCCCTTGTGTGCCGTGCCGGCGTGTGTTGAGGCTATACGGGGGATCTTTGTCTTGTGTATGCTTGTGCGTGCGCGTGTGTGTGCGCGTGTGCATGTGCGTGTGTGTGTGCGCGTGTGTGTGTGCGCGTGTGTGCGCGTGTGTGTGTGTGTGCGCGTGTGTGTGCGCGCGTGTGTGTGCGCGTGTGTGTGTGCGCGTGTTTGTGTGCGCGTGTGTGTGCGCGTGTGTGTGTGCGCGTGTTTGTGTGCGCGTGTGTGTGCGCGCGTGTGTGCGCGCGTGTGTGTGTGCGCGTGTGTGTGCGCGCGTGTGTGTGCGCGTGTGTGTGTGCGCGTGTTTGTGTGCGCGTGTGTGTGCGCGCGTGTGTGTGCGCGCGTGTGTGTGCGCGTGTGTGTGTGCGCGTGTGTGTGCGCGTGTGTGTGTGCGCGTGTTTGTGTGCGCGTGTGTGCGCGCGTGTGTGTGTGCGCGTGTGTGTGCGCGTGTTTGTGTGTGCGTGTGTGTGCGCGTGTGTGTGTGTGCGTGTGTGTGCGCGTGTGCATGTGCGTGCGCGTGTGTGTGCACGTGTGTGTGTGTGTGTAGTGCTCGCTACGCTACAAACCTGGTGGCCCGAGTTCAATTCCCGATCACGTCCAACATCAAGTGGCGATTATCTGAAACATGCTTGGGCTTGCCCTCGGCAACATCAACCTCAGATGACTACCTGTCGCGCTGTGCAAACGCAGCAACGAGGGAGACAAAGGCGGCCGAGCGTGGTGCTGGTCACCCACCCGCTCGTGTGCCCTGCAGGGTCTACATAGGTGCCCGCTAACAGCACTTGCCCCAACGGTCCGTCAAAGGCTACGCGGGGGATCTTTGTCTTGTGTGTGCGTGGCAGCGAGCGGTGGCGCAGCGCTTACGCGCCGCTGTGCTACAGTTCGATTCCCGCTCACGGTCAGCGGTTCGATCAAGTTGACGATCATCCCACACGCTTGTGGAGCTCTACCGGTGGGGAAGACAAAGGCGGCCGGGAACGGCGTGTATCAGCCACACCAAGCCGCCCCGCCTCGCAGTGTTGGACATCATCGGCGCTGCCTCTTGCCCCCATCACTCTGTCGAGGCTACACGGGAGATCTTTGTCTTTGCGTGTGTGTGTGTGTAAATCTCAGCCTCAAATGAGTACCTGGTGCGGTGTGTAAACATTGCAACTAGGGAGACAAAGGCGGTCGGGCGTGGTGCTGGCCACCCACCCCTTCGTGTACCGTTCCGGCCTTCATAGGTGCTCGCGAACAGCACTTGCCCCTACAATCTGTTCAGGCTATATGGGGGATCTTTGTCTCGGTGTATCTCCAACCCACACTCCCTCCCCCCCACACAGAGTCGTCAAGCAACAGTTCTTCTCCCTCTCAGCTGCTCGTACGCAACTTTGCGTTACGTGACCAGCAACTTCAACGCGTGGCCGTGCTCGCAAGTCAACAATCGTCTCCAGAGACGAAGAGACCCCCCCCCCCTCCTCCCATGCCGCTCGCCGTGTCGCCTTCGACAGTCTGCTGGGCGCAAGTGCCGCTGGGCATGCGCCTGTCCACGCCAGCAACGGCCGCCTTTGTCTCCCCAAGTGCTGACGTTGGCGCCGCTGGCACCAAAGGCCGAGCCGACCTAGCCGCGATGCACAGCACCGGTTCAGGTTTTTTTTGCGAGCCTAAGAAGCGACCTTCGGTACTGTGCTAACCGCGGCGCCACCGCTCCCCGCGCACACGTTGACGCACGGGCAGACAAAGACAAAGATCTCCCCGTGTAGCCTCAACAGACGTTTGGGGGCAAGGGCTGTGAGCGAGTAGCACCTATGAAGGCCGGTACGATGCACGAGGAGGTCGGTGGCCAGCACCACGCCCGGCCGCCTTTGTCTCCCCAGTGACGATGTTTACTACACACCGCACCGAGTAATCATTTGAGGCTGAGTCGACCTAGGCGATGCCCAGGACCGTTTCAAACAATCGTCACCGGTGTTGGCCGTGAGCTGGAATCGAACCCGGATCGCCGGGTTCATAGCGCAGCGCATTAACCGCTACACTACCGCTCCCCTACGTACATACAGACACACACACACACTCGTAAAATACACACACACACACACTCCTTGAATCTTACATCCGCTCTGACGCACACACTCACACACTGGCGCACGCGCGCGCGTTAATCACGACACGCATGCTGTAGCGCGCAACGGCAAACACACGCGCACAGACAACCACACACACACACAGAGAACCACACACACACACAGAGAACCACACTCTCACACAGAGAACCACACTCCCACACAGAGAACCACACTCTCACACAGAGAACCACACTCTCACACAGACAACCACACTCCCACACAGACAACCACACACACACACACAGAGAACCACACTCTCACACAGAGAACCACACTCCCACACAGACAACCACACACACACACAGAGAACCACACTCTCACACAGAGAACCACACTCCCACACAGACAACCACACACACACACAGAGAACCACACTATCACACAGAGACCCACACTCTCACACAGAGACCCACACTCTCACACAGAGAACCACACACGCACACAGAGAACCACACTATCACACAGAGACCCACACTCCCACACAGAGAACCACACTCTCACACAGAGAACCACACACACACACAGAACCACACTCTCACACAGAGAACCACACTCCCACACAGAGAACCACACTCCCACACAGAGAACCACACTCTCACACAGAGAACCACACTCCCACACAGACAACCACACTCTCACACAGAGAACCACACATCCACACAGACAACCACACTCACACACAGAGAACCACACACCCACACAGAGACCCTCACTCCCACACAGAGAACCACACTCCCACACAGAGAACCACACTCTCACACAGAGAACCACACTCTCACACAGAGAACCACACACACACAGAGAACCACACTCTCACACAGAGAACCACACTCCCACACAGAGAACCACACACACACAGAGAACCACACTATCACACAGAGAACCACACTCTCACACAGAGAACCACACACACACAGAGAACCACACTCCCACACAGAGAACCACACTCCCACACAGAGAACCACACTCTCACACAGAGAACCACACTCCCACACAGACAACCACACTCTCACACAGAGAACCACACATCCACACAGACAACCACACTCACACACAGAGAACCACACACCCACACAGAGACCCACACTCCCACACAGAGAACCACACACACACAGACAACCACACTCTCACACAGAGAACCACACTCTCACACAGACAACCACACTCTCACACAGAGAACCACACTCTCACACAGACAACCACACTCCCACACAGACAACCACACTCCCACACAGAGAACCACACACACACACACAGAGAACCACACTCCCACACAGAGAACCACACACACACAGACAACCACACTCCCACACAGACAACCACACTCCCACAGAGACCCACACTCCAACACAGAGAACCACACTCTCACACAGAGAACCACACTCCCACACAGACAACCACACTCCCACACAGAGACCCACACTCCAACACAGAGACCCACACTCTCACACACACACAGACAACCACACTCCAACACAGAAAACCACACTCTCACACAGAGAACCACACTCTCACACAGAGACCCACACTCTCACACAGAGACCCACACACACACAGACAATCACGCTCTCACACAGAGACCCACACTCTCACACAGAGAACCACACACGCACACAGAGACCCACACTCACACACGCACACAGAGACCCACACTCTCACACGCACACAGAGAACCACACTCTCACACACACACAGAGACCCACACACACAGAGAACCACACTCTCACACACACACAGAGACACACACTCTCACATACGCACACAGAGATCCACACTCTCTCTCACACACAGAGACACACACTCTCACATACGCACACAGAGATCCACACTCTCACACACACACAGAGACACACACTCTCACATACGCACACAGAGATCCACACTCTCTCTCACACACACAGAGACCCACACTCTCTCTCACACACACAGAGACCCACACTCTCACACGCACACACGCACACGCACACAGACTGTCGCCTCATCATAGCGGTGGAGGCGAGCGCTGCTAGCGAACACCGACTTAAGGTTCGTTACGGACACACGATGGGGTTGATGGCCAGCACCACGACCGGCCGCCTTTGTCTCCCCAATGGTGCTGTTTGCACATCGCTACACACACACACACGTACACGTGCACACCGACACGGGCACATCACGTGGGTGCGTTCATGATGCATAAAATGCAACACAGATGAACAAAGACAAAGATCCGACTGGTATAGTCGGAATATTATGTTGGGACATGCGCTGTTAGCGAGCACATATTAAGGTCCACACACACACACGTTGGCACAACAAAGACACCGATACACATTGACACACACACACACACGTTGGCACGCACGCACTGGTACACACACTCGCAGTGGCACACACACACTCGCAGTGGCACACACACACTAGCACTGGCACACACACACACACCCTAGCACTGGCACACACACGTTGGCACACACACGTTGGCACGCACGCACTGGCGATCATGCAGTGGCACACACACTCGCAGTGGCACACACACTCGCAGTGGCACTGGCACACAGACAAAGACAAAGATCCCCCATATAGCCTTAACAGACTGTAGAGGCAAGTGCTGTTCGTGAGCACCTATGAAGGCCGGAACGGCACACGAGGGGGTGGGTGGCCAGCACCACGCCCTACCGCCTTTGTCTCCCTAGTGGCTGAGTCGACCTAGGGGAGCCCGGGACCAGTTCAGATAATCACCACTGATGTTGGCCATGGGCGGGAATCGAACCCGTGTTGCCGGGTTCATAGCGCAGCGCGCTAACCGCTGCACCACCGCTCCCCACACACTGGCACACACACACACTGACACACACACACTGGCACACACACACACACTGGCACACACACACACTGGCACACACACACTGGCACACACACACTGGCACACACACTGGCACACACACACTGGCACACACACACTGACACACACACACACACACTGGCACACACACACTGACACACACACACACACACTGGCACACACACACTGACACACACACACACACACTGGCACACACACACTGGCACACACACACACACACACTGGCACACACACACTGACACACACACACACACACTGGCACACGCACACTGGCACACACACACACTGGCACACACACTGACACACACACACTGGCACACGCACACTGGCACACACACACTGACACACACACACACACACTGGCACACACACACTGACACACACACACACACACTGGCACACACACACTGGCACACACACACACTGGCACACACACTGACACACACACACTGGCACACGCACACTGGCACACACACACACTCGCACACACACTCCGATTGTGCCATTGTGCGTACTCGTTAAGCGCAGAGCGCTCACTGCACAGGGCACGCAGCCAGTCGCGAGCTGTTAGCTGGGGCCACGTCTTGGACATGGAACCAGGAGTGGCTCTGGTACCTGGTCTGGCTCCGGTACCTGGACTGGCTCTGGTGCCGGGTCCGGCTCTGGTGCCGGGTCCGGCTCTGTGATCGGGACTGGCTCTGGTTACAGATCGAGTGTTTGGTATCAGGACAGAATAATGACCCTCCAATTGTCGCGGTCCTCTTTGTTATCGCAAAAGCTGCCGCCGCTGCTGCCGCCGCTGCTGTGTGTGCCACACACACGCGTCGGTCAGACAAAGACAAAGATCCCCCGTGTAGCCTTAACAGACCGTAGGGGCAAGTGCTGTTAGCGAGCACCTATGAAGGCCGGCACGGCGGACGAGCGGGTGGGTGGCCGGCACCGCGCCCGGCCGCCTTTGTCTCCCTAGTGGCGATGTTTTTACGCACCGCACCAGGTCCTCATTTGAGGTTGAGTCGACCTAGGGGAGGCCCAGCAACCGGTTCAGATAATCGTCGCCGGTGTTGGCCGTGAGCGGGAATCGAACTCGGGTCGCCGGGTTCGTAGCACAGCGCAGCGCTAACCGCTGCACCACCGCTCCCCACACACACACACCACCACTGTCACACACTCAGAGACACAAAGACAAAGATCCCCCGTGCAGCCTTCACAGACTGTTGGGGCGCGAGCGCTGTTAGCCAGCAACCTATGAAGGCCGGCACGACACGATACACACACACACGCACACACGCACACACACAGACACACACACACACACAGACACACACACACACACGTACACACATACACACACGCACACACACATACGCACACACACACACGCGCACACACACACACGCACAAACACACACACACGCACATACACACGCACGCACACACACACACACACGCACACACAGACAGACACACAACGCACACACACGCACACACACACAGACACACACACAGACACACACACACGCACGTGTTAGCGTCGCGCGTGCCGCACTCACGTGGCACACGGAGAAGAAGATGAGCGAAGCGCTGAGCAGGAATGCTAGCATGTAGCAGAAGACCGCGAACGAGAAGGCAACTTCCATTGCACGCCGAGGCTGCCCCCCCCCCCCCCCGGCGCTTCCACAAAGTCGCTTGCGACTTCGCAGCGCGGCTCCCTCGTGAAGTGCACGCGCGTCTCACGCAGCGCGTGGCGTGCTTCTCAACTCAACAACAGCAGCAACAACAACTCCCCCACCCCCTCCTCCTCCTCCTCCGTCGCCTCCTCCTCCTTCTCCTCCTTCCTCTTCTGTCTTTCTCGCGAGCCGCCAGGACAACGAGTCGAATGAATGTCGCTCGCTCGCTCACTCGCTCGCCTTACTCAGCCGCTGTCTTTCTTCGAGGCGATGTTGAATTTCCTCGAGCGGGCGTGTGCGCGCGTTTTGCGGCTGCGCTTCTCGCTTTACATCATCATCATCATCGTCGTCACCATCATCGTCGTTGCGCACGCGGAGGGATGATGCTGCCCGCTACTGCCGCTGCTACTGCCGCTGCTACTGCCACCGCTGCTGCTGTTCCTGATGATACTGATGATTCTGTGTTGAGCTGAGCGCGGCTTTGAGCTGTCGGGATCGCCCGCGTTCGGAGCGAGCCTCCTCAATCTGCTGCTGCTGCCGCTGCAGCTGCAGCTGCTGCTGCTGCTGATCTTCGCGTCGGTGCTTTAGTTGTCGCGGTTACGGTGGCTGAGCGGTGTTCACGGTGGTTGAGTGGTGGTTGAGTGGTGGTCACGACGGGAGGAGACTCCGGGTATTGTGGAAGCCGCTCCGAAGCGCATGAATTTCAGTCTCCGTGTTGCAGATTAATCTCTCTCCCTCCCCTCCTCCTTCCTTCCCTCCCTCTCTCCCTCTCTCGCTCTATCCTCCCCTCTCCCCGTCACAAGCAACGCCGACGTAGAGTCACTCACTGGCCCCTCAGTCGCCCGCCAGGTAGGAGGGACGCTGATAGGGGCCGGACGAGACGCGACTGATTCGTGTCACGGCCACAACTTCGTCCTTCTTACTCAAATCAAGACTTCGCCAGTCGTCTTTACCTTCGTTCACACCCCCACCCACACCCCCCCACACCCACCCTCCACCCACCCTCCACCCACCCCCACACCCATCCCCCCACCCATCCCTCCACCCACCCTCCACCCACCCTCCACCCACCCCCACACCCACCCCTCCACCCACCCCTCCACCCACCCTCCACCCACCCTCCACCCACCCCCACACCCACCCTCCACCCACCCTCCACCCACCCCTCCACCCACCCACCCTCCACCCACCCACCCCCACACCCACCCTCCACCCACCCTCCACCCACCCCCACACCCACACCTCCACCCATCCCTCCACCCACCCTCCATCCACCACCACATCCACCCTCCACCCACCCCCCACCCACCCCTTCACCCACCCTCCAGCCACCCTCCACCCACCCTCCACCCACCACCACACCCACCCCTCCACCCACCCTCCAGCCACCACCACATCCACCCTTCACCCACCCCCCACCCACCCCTTCACCCACCCTCCAGCCACCCTCCACCCACCCTCCACCCACCCTCCAGCCACCCTCCACCCACGCCGCGTCTGCTAATTAGTTCGAATTAATTCATTGCATAAACACGGACTGCGTGAAACGTGCGAAATGTTGGAACGAGCCAAACACGGACGACCGCGATTCGTGAGTTTGGCCGAGTAGAGAACGCGTGACTTGACAAGCGATCCGACCGCGTCCACACTGGGGTACAACCGCGGCCCCGGTGCATGTGTGGGTGTCACACAGACACCGTGTGTGCTGCCTGAGTGTGTGCTGCCTGAGTGTGTGCTGCCTGAGTGTGTGCTGCCTGAGTGTGTGCTGCTGAGTGTGTGCTGCTGAGTGTGTGCTGCTGAGTGTGTGCGAGTGTCTGTGTCTAAAGCACAGCAAGTTGGCACAGTAGGGGGCACAGGTGGTGCATCAGCCAGTCATCTCGGTCATCTCGGTCAGTCGACCCGTGGCACCTGCTGGGTCTGCCCCGTGAACCTCCTGCCAGCGGGCGTTCGACACTTCACGTGGCCTCAAGGTGCACTTGGCCTGGCACAAGCGTCGTGGTGACGTCACCGCCACTTAGTGGCGAATGGCGGTTGTTGTTGTTGTGTCTGGGCTGCGTGCGTGTTGATTGCAGAACACAAGAACGGATACCAGCCTCACGCTGGCGACCTATGACGACCCAGCCCACGCCTGTACCCTTCCTAAACGACGCAGACGAAACAACACGGCAACCCCCTGTACCCTACCTGTTCAACAGCCTCACCATATATAGCCTATGCAACGCAGCCTATACAACAGAGCCTAACCCCAATAAACTCTACCTATTCACCAGGCGACCTTTAACAACCGACCGTTACGACGCAGCCTAACCCTGACACTATTCGGCAGCCAGCCCTATTGTAGAGCCGTCCTATTCATCACAACCATCCTGCTCAAGCACCCTACCTACTATTGCAACAAAAGGCAAAGATCCCCCGTGTAGCCTTGACAGACTGGTGGGGAAAGTGCCGTCAGCGAGCGCGTCCGATGGAACGCACGGCGCACGAGGGGGAGTGGGTTGACAGCACCGCGCCCGGCCGCCTTTGTCTCCCCAAGCGAGGACGTTTACACGCCGCACCAGCTACTCGTTTGAGGCCGAGTCGACGTAGGGAATGCCCAGGACCCGGGCTCAGCTGAATCGCCACCGGGGTGTTTGGTGGCCGTGCGCGCGGGAATCGAACCCGGGTCGAAGGCGCTCAGCGGTGCACGCGGCTTCCCCCTACATCTCTCCGCACCGCCCGCACGGCAGCATCAGTATCAGCAGCGGCAGCATCAGCAGCATCATCAGCAGCGGCAGCAGCAGCATCAGCAGCGGCAGCATCAGCATCAGCAGCGGCAGCATCAGCAGCTGCAGCAGCAGCAGCAGTAGCAGCGGCAGCATCAGCAGCAGCAGTATCAGCAGCGGCAGCATCAGCATCAGCAGCGGCAGCATCAGCAGCTGCAGCAGCAGCAGCAGTAGCAGCGGCAGCATCAGCAGCAGCAGCAGCAGCTGCAGCAGCAGCAGCTGCAGCATCAGCAGCAGCAGCAGCTGCAGCAGCAGCAGCAGCAGCAGCGCTGCAGCAGCAGCAGCAGCATCAGCAGCATCAGCAGCGGCATCAGCAGCATCAGCTGCAGCAGCAGCGCACGGCGCTCCGTGCCGTTCGCGACAGCCACCGGCTGGACGGGGGGAGAGTGGCGCGTGATTTGACCCCCGAAGCCTCCAGGAACGGAACCCCCGCGCGAGC